>NW_019416501.1:14383-139592 GCF_000390285.2 Anoplophora glabripennis | reverse complement strand
TTTAAAGAAAAGCTTTTCGCTAAAATTGATGGTTTTCCCTGCAAAGTGAAAAAACTGTTTTCCTCACTTATTTGTTTAAATAGAAAAGTTAGCTAATAAAAGTTTTTGACTCACGAGACGAGAGATGTCTTGTATTATGTTCCTTTAGACAATTTTACAATAATCTAGCGGATAGGACTTTTTTCGAGTAAAAATTTAATTTGCTAGGTCTACTAATGACTGAGTTGTAACCAGTCAAACTTAAATATTTTTTAGATTTTCGTTGTTTTTAACATAAATTAGTGTAAAAAAGTTAAAAAAATAAAATCGGCGAAAATCTAAATTTGCGGATTTAATCACAAATATATAGATTTTTCTCAACTAGGCAGTTCTTGTATCATTATTCCCTTGAATTCGTTTTCTTCCAATTTGGACCGGAGTTAAAAAAGTGTGCCTGTCTTAATGTGATTTCCTCTTTTTCTGATGAATTTCTTGTACAGGAATGCAATTTTTCAATTAGCAAAATGCAAGTTACAGTCAATTTCTTGCCTCTTCCCATAATTTCCGGATTTTCCAGATTGCCACATGCCAGATGTGCAATTTAAAAAGACTAGACTCGCTTTCCAATTGCGAATTTCGCAAATATGTACAAAACAAACAAGCGATATCTCGATAGGAGATACACCTGGCTGAATCACCTCCAAGTGATAATATTCCAGCGCCACCTCGAGTTACGCAACAGTCAACTACCGCCGCCCGCGGATACCCCGCCAGCTAGATCCGACAGATACCCGCTATCAGACCGCGGAGACACAGGTCGCGTGTGCCTTGCCTCGCCGCAATTAATTCACCGACACACACGAAAAGTGTGCTGCGAGCGCCCGAAACAAGCGGACGCGGAACAAACGACGGTCGCGCCGGCATGTCGACTAGATGCGTCTCTAGAGGCTGAGCGTAATTCGGTGGCTAATGTGTTTTTTGTGCGCGGTTCCTCGATAGAACGGTGTTTTTTTTTGGGTCCTCGAGTTTGGATTTAATGCTCCGCCAGTTCCGCTCGGATTGATGTAAGTTTTTTTGAATGGTATTATAATAAACTTTGATTGGCGTGGATTGCGTAATGCTCTTTTTATTGCATAATTTGAATTACGGTGTTTGTTAGTGGCAATTTCACTTTTTCGCTTGCATCGACTTAGGTTTGTGAGATTTGATGGTTTGGTAATATTTTGTGGAGAATGGTGGATTGTGCAGTCGATTGTTTTACCTGGGAAGATAATTGTGGTAAAAGTTGTAACATTCGGTAATGTCAAGGACTCGAAGTCCGTATTTGAACCGATTCGGTTGTACAGGGTGGACTTTTATTTAGCGGAAATAGTTTAAAAATCTATGTTTATTCGGATGTCGGTTAAATTGAGCCGCTTTGTGTAACAATGCAATCAAAACAAAATTAGATGTGTCAAGTTTTCTTTCTTTGAGATAAAAATCTCTTGCATATAACAACTTTGTTTTTGTGTTGAGCATCCATATTATTACACAGGGTGTGTATCATTTTATAAAACCTGGAAATTTTTATATTCCAATAATTGTAATCGATATTTACAAAATTCTTCTACTGAATATCACGCAATGAAAAATAAATCTACTGCTACTAATTTTACGGAGTTTGTACCGGGTGTTTTCAAAAGAAGTTGCACAAATGATACCGCTGAATCTACAGCAAGAACACGTTTTGCATAAAAATGACCTTATTAAAAAAATATGTAGGTAGTATGAAAATCAAAAAGGTGTAATAGTGAAATTTTACACAAATTTTATACTAATGCATGTGCAACAAACTTCTCAACAATTTTTAGAAAATTTCTACCCCATTAAGGGGGTTGAAGTAAGCATCCCCTAAGTTATTTTTTGCTACAAATAGTCCAATTAAATGAGCATTTAAATCGCAAATTTGGTCAACTTGCCTGAATTTTTTATATAAGTTAGTTTGAGGTAGGTATACAGGGTGTCCGGTAAGTACCTCCTAATCTCTCGGGAGTGTATAGGGGAGGTCAAAATAAAACTAGTCCTTCCTATAATTTTTTTTCCTAATGTGCCCCCTAACGGAGTTATGGGGGGTCAAAGGGGTACCTAGAAATTAACGTTTAGGGTTATAACTTTGAAACCACCCTGTATATTTTAATAAAATTTTCGTACGTTGTATTACACATGGAGCTCTACGATTTGATGCTAAAATCAACTTTTTGCTATTATCAGGTGTCCAGAAACGGACTGGCCCTATCACAATTTTTCTCAAAATTTTGACAGAAGTAATTTTATCAAACTGAAAATATTATTATTAGATACTCTGAAGGTTTTTCTTTAAAAATGGTACTCTTTATTTATTTCGAAAAAATGAACGGTTTGCGAGATAAATCGGTTTTGAAAAAAATTGGTAACAAATACAACAACAATTAAAATTTATTTTTTTTACATATTATTTCATGCATTTAATTTCTTTAACTTTATCAAGTCCAGAAATCTTTGAACGGGTTGGCTATACTTTATGAGCAAGTAGTGACCAATTAAAAATAACATTTGAAAAATAACTTACTTACAAGACATGCAACAAAGAACATTCAACAATGAACAAAGGTACCTAAATGTTACTTCGGTAGATGTTCAAAATGAGCACCCCGTACTTCAATGCACTTTCTAATCCTACGAATGTTTTCCCGGTGCACTTGAAATAATATTCCGTGATTATTGCGGAGATGGTCACAGTTCTGTGTTAGCCTCAGCAGAAGTTCCTCTCTACTATTTACGGGTGTTGAATAAACGTTATTTTTTAAATGACCCCACAGAAAAAAGTCTAATGGGTTTAGGTCGGGCGACCTAGGTGGCCATAATACAGGTCCGCCTCGACCTATCCATCGATCACCAAAAACATTCGTCAGATGTTGACGTACTAAACGATCAAAGTGGGGTGGTGCACCGTCATGCATGTACCACATTTCAGTTCTTATTTGAAGGGGCACTTCTTCTAACAAAATATTTAGATTTTCCTCTAAAAATTGCAAATAAAGAGCACCATTAAGTCTTTGCTCCAGAATAAATGGACCAATCAAATGATTCCCGATAATGCCAGCCCACACATTCACCATAAACCTTTGTTGGTAGCGAGTTTGAACTAAAGCGTGAGGGTTTTCTTCATCCCAGACATGTAGATTATGCGAATTAATTATGCCGTCTCTTGTAAAACCTGCTTCATCGGTGAACAAAATAGATGTACCAAAATTATGATTCCGAATATGATGCTGTAAAAACCAATTGGCGTATTGAAGTCTTTTTGGATAATCATCTGGAGACATAGCATGTACTTTTTGGATGTGGTACGGGTAAAGCAATTGTTCTTTCAGAGTTTCATGTACAGCCCATTTTGTAACATTGTTTTGCGCCGCAAGCTTCCTTATGCTATTTGAAGGATTATTAGCAACGTCTTCCAATATTTGTTCCTCTACATGAGGGTCTCGTACTCTCCTCGGGGCTCCTGCTCCACCACGGCGTGGCAAAAAGCTTCCTAAATAAAGGATTCGGAAGAAATTAGTTTCACTAACGTTTTTCACTATTTTTTTTTACCTGTTTCTCTTAAACTACGATCAACTCTTTCAAAAGTTTTTGGACTCGGCAAATGTCGACCCGGAAACCTTTCCTCATAAAGTCTTCTTGCCTCCACGGAGTTGCATAATGCTTCCCCATAAATTAGGTGCATATCAGCATATTCTGCACAGGAATATTCTTCCATTTTTAAATGTTATTTCTAACGGCTTAAAACGAATACCACAATAAAATTGAATTTTTATTCTGTCACGCGCCTTTGACAAGTACTTTAAAATCAACAGGGTCTAACAACGAAAACAATAGAAAAGAACTCCATGGAGACAAGAGCAATAATAATTTGTAGATGTATTTTGGTCATAGATGTTGATTTTACAAGAAACGGCATTATTCATTCCCTTAATTCACCACCAGTAAATGTTTATGGTGAATCTGTAGGCTGGCACTAGCGGGAATGATTTTATTGTAAAAAAATAAATTTTAATTGTTGTTGTATTTGTTACCAATTTTTTTCAAAACCGATTTATCTCGCAAACCGTTCATTTTTTCGAAATAAATAAAGAGTACCATTTTTAAAGAAAAACCTTCAGAGTATCTAATAATAATATTTTCAGTTTGATAAAATTACTTCTGTCAAAATTTTGAGAAAAATTGTGATAGGGCCAGTCCGTTTCTGGACACCTGATAATAGCAAAAAGTTGATTTTAGCATCAAATCGTAGAGCTCCATGTGTAATACAACGTACGAAAATTTTATTAAAATATACAGGGTGGTTTCAAAGTTATAACCCTAAACGTTAATTTCTAGGTACCCCTTTGACCCCCCATAACTCCGTTAGGGGGCACATTAGGAAAAAAAATTATAGGAAGGACTAGTTTTATTTTGACCTCCCCTATACACTCCCGAGAGATTAGGAGGTACTTACCGGACACCCTGTATAATAACAATAAGTGACAGTAATTTTTTTTTAACCCCCGACCAGGAGTTAAAAAAGGTAAAATAAATGGGTTTTTGAAGATAAAGGGGTAAGAGCTAGAAAAAAACAGTTATAAAAGTTGTAGAGCATAATATTCTATATAAAAATGGTCTATTAACTTTTTCTTGTACTAATAAAATTAACAGAGTTAGAGATACTAGAATTGAAGGAATGACTTCAGAAATTTAAAAAATCGTAACAAGCAGAAAAATATATGAATTTTATATATATTTTTTCAATCTACTATAAAAAAATGTAAACTTTCTTTTCAGAGAAATAGGTAGATATATTTTTTACTTTTTAATAAAAAAAGTTATACGTAAGTTTTATAAGAAACTTTTTTCTAGCTCTTACACCTTTTAAGTTAGGCAAAAAGGGCCCACTTGTGGCCTAATTGCCAGGTTGAGACCGCCCCTTTTCACTACTACCCCTTTTGGGTTATCTTGAAAAACCCCTTTATTTTATCTTTTTCTAACTAACTTAGTTATATCAAAAATTCAGGCAAGTTGACCAAAATTGCGATTTAAAGGCCCAATTAATTATACTAAAAAATTGAATATTGAAAAATACTTATCAGATAGCCATTTCCCTCGCGATAGGGCTGTATTCTCCCAGTATTCTACTGCTGAGAAAGTTTGTCTGTGGGGAACTGGGCAATTTGGATGCTTCTGATGGTATATTCTTTTTGCTGCGGCACAGTTTTTCCGACATTCAAAAAATATTTCAGCATGCCAACGTATTCATCATTAATAATAATATTATTCGCCATAATTCTTCCCAAGTTACCATAAAAAAAAAAATATTGGGTAGCAAATCCTAAGAACCACTCGAAAAAGTCACAAAAGATCTATCCTACTCCAAGGGGCAGAAATTTTCGAAAAATTGTTGAGAAGTTGCACATCGCCATTCCATTTTTTTTTGGGAAGTATGTATCTTCTAAGGTGTGAACATTTTATTAAGGTCATTTTATGCAAAACTTTTTAGCTGTAAAAATACACCCTGTAGGTGTCATGTGTTTGTTGGCTGTCATTAAAAATTAGTTTATGCTGTTAATATTTTCATGTCTGTTATTTTCATTCTAGCTGAACTGAATTTAATTGTCTGCACAACAGAGACCCTAGAATTAAATTCGAGTATACATAAATAGACAAAGTAATGTAGAATTTAATACTCACCAACATACCAATAAGTAAACAATGTTATTCAATTAAATTTAAAAAATCAGCTACAACTCCGTTATATGCAATTCAGTTAAAAAATGCCTGAACCTTTCCTTAAATATCGTGTGATTTGTTTGATATTACAAAGACAATTATTTCTTTGTTTATGTAACATCCAATATGGCCTTCATATTAAAAAATTACGTTATTGTCTTTCAAATGTTGAACGAAAAAAGAAACTACGCCAATGAAAAGTTACGTTCATATAAGAATACTTCAAAAGATTTTTTTCAGTCGGACTACAATTTAAATTAAAAAAAAGGTTATTTTTAGTAAATTTCAATTGAAGAAAAATTATTCTTTTTTCGCTAGTTGGTAAGAATTAATTTCTGCACTATTTTGTCCGCATAAGCTTCTCAGGATCTCTAGTTTCTAAGACCACTGTAGTGATAACCAAATTTACATACTTGTATGTATATGTATAAAACGTTTAAAACAATATTAATAAACATAAAGTATTAAACAGTGTACAACATACGTATAAAGAAAACTGGCGAAAACCAGAAGACTCAATTTATGTTTGATGTAATCGTCATCCTGATTGCATGTAATTTACCATTTGATATAGTAAATAATAACACATTCATCCCGGAGTGGAAATTACCATGTCGGACCAGCTTGGAAGTAGATCATTTAATTATGCAAATATTACATCAGTAGATGTCATACGGCCATTCTCTTCAGATTAAGATATTTTATCACACGCCGTTAATAAGTTTCGCTGAAACAAGGGTAGAAACATACCTGATGATGCGATCTATAAGAGATTCCATCCAGATTGTGTAATCGATGGCAACGATAAGTAAAACAATTTACGTGTTTCACAATGATAAAAAGACAAATATCATTATTCACTTTATTTTATGTTGATGATCCGTATGCCTTTGGTGCGTGGCCAATTATGACAACTGTACCCATAATTAATAGCTTTACCAAAGGAACAATATTTCGTCGTCTGATTATTGATTTGTTCTACATCCATTTTTCAAGTCATCACTTTAATGTCTCACTTACAAATTATTTTCCTCTCATTAAAAAAAAAATCAATGAATACTGAGTTTTTTTAATAAAGATAAAATAAAATCGCTAAATTATGATTTGGAGAAAGATGGAGATAGAACAGACCAGTAATCATCTGACGATTTGTTGATTTTGCATATAGCATTATTATATTACAACGTTATTAAAATTTACCTTAAAATTCCACATATTTTTGGAAAATATATTTCTTTAACTTTAGCTGAATAAAATAATGTCAGTTTCTTCTAAACCAAAAACCTTTTTGTATATCTAGCCCTTAATTAATATTCAGACAATTGAAAATTACTAATAGACATTTTTTCTTAAATCATAAATAAATTTTCAGTATGTATTTATTTGGTGCAAATTTTATTGAGACCACTGTTGGATTTTCTACATAATCCTCTACTTAAGTAAATATTTGCTGTATTTACTATGATTACGATTTACGATTAAATATATAGGTACGAGATTGACGGTGATGATTGAAAAATAGAAACTGACATAAATTATGTGTATCTATGCGAACTAAATCGTTTTCTAACTTTGCCTGGAAAAAAATTAAATTAATTTAATCAGTCCATATTGTATAATAATTATTATTATTCAAAATTTAATACAGTTATTATTATTCCCACTTCCCGAAACCAATTGTTTACTGACTGATATAATACTGGGTAGAAAATTTCCGTCCAAAATTGCCGCTATCGTTCGAAATCCTCCTAAAGACTTTGGAAGCATTTAGGCCAAGCAAATAAAATTTTTACTCGAAAAAAGTCCTATCCGCGAGATTATTGTAAAATCAGAGTGTCTACTGCTCCTTGAATCCCTTGAAAACCTTGAAAACTCCTTGGATTTAATCTACTTGAAATACTTGAAATCTTCTTGAATCGAACTAATGATCCTTGAAAAATTTTTTCGCAATCATTTTATTTAATTACAATTTTTAATGAATTTAATTTACTCAAAATTAGAGCGCTTGCAAATATAATGTTTGTGGTATGCACATCACAAGTGTCGCTAGCTATAGTGGTGACACTTCCGTATTCATGTGAGTTTACTCGCATATAAACTCTATACTCTGTGTTGGCGTATAAAAAGTAAAAGAAATTGACATAATGAGATTTAAAATGGATTGCCAAGACATAATATTGTGTATTTGTAAAAAATTAAAAGAGAAATGTCCTTTAGCTTATAAATTCGTAAGAGGAGCAAGTTCTCTTTCTCCTTATGTTATGTTGAATCCGAAAATTGCTAAAATTTGGATTCAACTGGCTGTAGAAGTTTTAATCGAGCTTAACCACTTTGGTGAACTTATTGCTGAAGAAATTGAAAAGGATTACTTTAAATTTATAGAAAATGACGCTGTAAAAAAAGAATTATTAAGTTTGATGAGAAAAAACATCAGCTAGATGATTTTTTTATGAAACTGTGTGCTGAGCAAAAAATATCTGCGAATTTTGTAGAATTTGTAAAACGAATATTAGTATTTTTTCATGGAAATGCTGCTGTAGAACGCAGTTAGAACGCAGTTTTTCTTTCAACAAAGAATTCCTAGTTGAGAATCTACAAGAACAAAGTCTTATATCTAAAAGATCTGTACATGATTTTATTATTGTTAATAATAACGATGATGTAAAAAATATTAAAATAACTAAACCAATGATTGCTGCTTTTAAATCCTCTTCTGCAAATCGAAAACAAGCTTTACAAGACAAAAGAGAAAATGAAAGTGAAGAAAAAAAAAGAAAATGAAAATTGGTTGAAGAAGCAGCAGATTTAAAATTGAGAAAAAAGAATTAGAAATGATAAGTGAAAATCAGAAAAATGTAGTACATTATGACCAAAAAATTAAAGATTTAGATAAACAATTTAAAAAATGATTCTTATTGTAGAAATAAATAAAATACAGAGGCTTAAAGTTCATAACTTTTGGAGCCTCCGTTATAAACAATTAGAATTGTGCGAAAACTATTGCACCTACAGCACCCACTTTTGGCACACTTTTAAAGTATGAAAAAACCCTCAACTTGTCATAGGTTTTGTAAAATTTTAACAATAAATGCGATAGTTATAAACAAATTAAAAAGTGGGCACTTTTCTTGTTTTTTTGCAATAACTTTTTTGTTTATTAACCGATTTTAATTTAACAAGTCTCATTTTGTAGATAATTTTACCCCCTAGAAGCTGTATGTGAGTCACTTTTGCTAAAATTGATGGTTTTCACTGCAAAGTGAAAAAACTGTTTTCCTCACTTATTTGTTTAAATAGAAAAGATAGCTAATAAAAGTTTTTGACTCACGAGATGAGAGATGTCTTGTATTATGTTCCATTAGACAATTTTACAATAATATCGCGGATAGGACTTTTTTCGAGTTTCTCTTTTATTTTCGCTAATTTTCCTCGTGGAATCATATTTCTAAAAAACAATTGTCTAGATTAACTGAACGTTACAAAAAGTTCGTCGGTGTTAACAGGTGATTTATTGGATACCTTGATCAAGTAATTAGTAATCTGTCTGATAGCAGAACGAGTTATCAAATAGCTTTAATGTGTATGTAAGTAGACACGTGATCTTAACGATGTTTATATTTATTTTTTATTCAAGTTATTACCGTCATCTTGACACGCGAACTCGTAAACAACAGATAAATTCGATTTCTTCGCTTTTTTCGATAAATAATATAAAATTGTGCAATTTCTATTAAATATGATACACGAGCTGACTCGATTACGCTGATACTAATAAGTTTTTTTGGCTTCACTTAATCATTGATGAATTTTATGGCCTGCAATATTCCACATCTAATCCCTATCGTTTTTCTTTCAACTCAACCGTAAATCATTCCCTCTACTAGATAGCTTAGTCATTATTTTAATCTACAATTAAATTAATTCCATTTGGCATTTGTATATGTACTTTAAAAACGTAACCGACGTTAAATTACATAGAATTGCTTTGCATTTAAGTGTAAGTTAGGCACGCACATCTTTTGTTCTGCTAATTCGTCCCGAGAACGATATAATTAGAATTAGAATAGTTTTAATTATAGTTTGGAGGCCAAATAAACAGAAATCGGTAGACTGCGTGGCTTTTTCGACTGCCTCTTATATCACCCAAATATTTCATATAAAATGTCTTAATTTTGTCTTTTGAAACGTCCGTTTTCTTTTTTTTTTTAATATTTTCGTGCCTGCAGAAACTGGTTTTTGCTAAGTAGATAAACCTAGAGACATTAAATCATTTTCAAGAGATGAAAACGATGCTTGTGTCGAAATGTTACGATCTTTAAATCGACTTGGTAAATCTCGAACAACCAATTTTTGGCGGTACCGAGAAAAAAGTATTTTTCCGGCAAAATTTTTTGGACTTGAAATTCTTACATTTCCATTTCTTGTGGAATAGTCAATATTGCGATATATCTAGTTGTAGGTACTAGACAATGGAATATTATTTGTATGTGTACTGTTTCTTAATTTTCTAGACAGGTGTACTGATTAAAAGCTTAGATTATGTCTTTTATATCTTTTATAGGGTCATTCACTAGCTTGCCCATTCCACAGGCATCAGAAATACCAAATATTAAAGCCAACTAAAAAAGTAGACAGGTGTGTAATGCGAATAAATGTTTTGTGACCTAACCTTAATTTAGATATTCTTTGAATTCAATATTTGATTTTTTTGCCGTATGTCCTTCAGCTTGACTTTTTAATACGGAACGAAGTTTTGGAAATTTAAATATACACTCACATGAATTTATTTTGATAGTCAATATGTTTTTTTATATAAACTAATGCAAAAAATTAAAAGGTCAAAAGAATTTCCGAAATTTGTACATGATTTTTAACAGACTGTATTTAGGTGAAAAATGGCCGTATTGGGAATTAAAAAAAAGCATTTCGAAGCTCTAAGATTCTAGTTTTTCTAGCAATTCTAAGAAATAGCGCGACAAAAAAATTTTGCAAATTTTCTTTTTTGAAATTGAAATTTTTTGTCAGACGAAAAAGGGAAGTTTGTAAAAAAAATGTGTTTTAAGTGATTACAGACTGCACAAAAATTAATTAGAAAGTCTCAAAAAACAGTATGAATGGGGGTCGAAATCTGGTTTGGGTTATCAACTTTAATTTTAATTTAATTAAAAGTTGATGAACAGAAGCATAGGACGAATAAGCCGAATCGTGCTGGAAACGATTGGATTTTATTTTCTTCAATGTCCGGAAGGAATTTTCGATTTTTTTTTTATCAATTTAAACCAGGGGGCAAAGATTTAAATCAATTTGATTTAAATCAAGATTTAAATCGTGATTTAAATCAGTTGATTTTTTATTTTAATCATGGGAATAAATTTAAAAAAATCAACTTTTTTAAACGCTTTTATTAAATCGAAAAATAACTAAAAGTTACAAAACTATAAAATATGATTCATTCAACACATAAACTTAATATCTATTCATCAATAAAATAATACACTTTCTGTTGTAATATTTTAATATTTTTAATAACTCAAAAAATAAATGTAAAAGGTATAAAACTAATATATCATATAACACAAATATACCTAATAGTTATTCATCAAATACACTTGCTTTGTAACGTTTAAACAATAACACCAATTTGCCTGCCTTCTCTACTCCCAGTCGATTCCTCATTTTAGAATGGAATAATCCAAACGAAGAAAAAATTCTTTCCACCGACGCCGATAATGCCACAGCTCCCAGAAGTTGCCTAGTAATTTCGATAATCGAATCTCCATTGTTTCCAAATACATCCTTGTGAGATATCCACCATTCGATTGGAAAATTTTATTTTGTTTTATTTTTTTATGCAGCCCTGTGGAAATGTTTGTTATTGTATACGTGCGGCGAATTAGGCATTATTGACAGGAAATAAGACGTTAATTACTAGAAAATGCGATTTAAACAAAAAAATCTGGTTTTTTGATTTTAAAATAAAAATTATGATTTTTTTGCATCCTGATTTAAACGTTATTTGCGGTAAAAATGTGAGAAAACCTAAAAAAAATATTTTTTTTCCATTTTAATCATGATTATGAAGTGTAAGCTCAAAAAACGTGACGCTCTAATTTTTTTCAAAAGATTGACTGTTTGAAAGAAAAATACGGTTAGCTAGATCGAGATGAAACTTCACAGGATTCTTCTGGGTACATAGAACTGTAAGTCATGCTTAATATTAGTCATTTCGTGAATATTTCTAATTTAGCCGTCAATTTTCTAAAAAAAACATAAATTACCCTTTTTTCCTGTTTTTTAAAATTCGTGTAAAAGATGAAAAAAAAAAAATTTGCGAAAACTTGCGGCACCGTGTTATAGGAAATTTATTTCAGTTTTCGAAACTGTCCTTCAATTCTCTATACGACCATTTGTCACCGAGATATCGATGATTGAAGACAAAAGGATCCTTTTGCATTAAAGTCCGATATTACGATGAAAAATGGTCGTATCGAAATTAAAAAAAAAAAGGAAATTGAAGCTGAATAAACAAGCTATCTGATCCATGCAATGGCTTAGCTGAAAAAGCCGGACTTAGAAAAAAAAAAGAAAATTTGGAAAATTTTTTTGTCGCGCTATTAGAATTGCGTGATAACCGTAGCTCCTAAAAAATTTAGACCGGAAGATCTAAAGACTAAAATCTTAGAGGTCAAAGGGAAAATTTTAGGAAATTCTTTTGACCCTTTAATTTTTTGCATTAGTGTATTATACAATATCTGTAAAGAACTTAAGTAATAAAATATTGTATCTACAGTACCTACTTTATCATTCAATGTTTAAATTTAAAAATGAGGTTGAAATTGGTTTTTGTATTCTCCAAAACCGTATGAAACTTGAATTCCACAACGTTAAATGAAGATTTACATATTTTACACAAAGTCATATTTATTGATAACATTATATTTAGGTTGTCAAAACACTATGTGGCATTACTACGCTACAAACGAATCTAAACATGTGGTCTACTAGTCGTTAACAGAGATTAATCTGACTAGTCGAGCTAAAACAGATCACTGTAAATTTGTACTATTATTTTTATATTTACGTCAGTTATAGTAACAACAGATAAAGTATTAGAAGGAATACGTTTTAAAATGTACAGAGTGAAAAGAAAAAAAAAATGTATTTTTTATGTATAAAAACGATTGCAAGTAATATATAAAAAAATATGTAAATTTCCACAATATTTACTAGTTGTGTTTAACGTTGAACTTAGAGTTATTGACCTATAAAGGTGACGATTTCATCGTTAAACACAGCTCTAGAAAGTATACAACTGTAATGTTTTCCGAGAAAGGATGCATTAGGTACGTATTATTGTTATTTTTTTTTAAGTAAACTAAATGTGACAGTATTTACTGGTTCTTACTGTATATAGAAATCCAGGTACTTTAGGTTTTTCCTACGAAAAGTCCTAGTACTAGTTTTTTATTTACAACGCCACTCGTCGGTCTATTTATGGTAGCAACCGCTAGATCACCCTGTAGATTACCTTTATTTAAGTATGGCGTAACCGGTATCTAGTTTTTTTTATCGAAATTTTGACCTTACGCGGGTATGAGTCACTTTGAATATTAATAAGACGAATATGTAATTGCGGCATTAATTATTTCGCTTCTAATTAATAACAACCAGGTAAACACCAGCCACCCATCGGCCGGAGGATGCGGGGCTGGCTTCCTCTAATTACGGTAATTTAATTGCAAATCTGCCAACTGCACTGGCTAATAATTGCCACTTTCGTAATAATTGCACAGTTACACTCTGACCTTTGCCGTGGTGCGGGGACTAATTGAAAACGTCCGTAAAAGCCGCCCTGGTGCCGGTTTCCGTACCGTGCCGGTAAATTGAAACCCCCTGTATTAATACTCAATTTTGAAAATAATTGGGTGGTATTACAAGAAGAAAACTTCTTATTACGGCCCTGATCCTATGATTACGTCAATTTTCCATTCAAGGTCACCGAGAACGGTTGAACGTGAAAAAATTTTTGAATCCTAAGAAACAATGACGCACAGAGAGGGCTAAATTCGACATTTTTGTTGGGTCTTTTCTCGAAAAGCTAGAAAAAAATCGACTAGATCGTTTTCTATTATGTCCTATAACTTTTTTGTTTCTGAAAATATTAGATTTTTGTTTTTTTATTAGAACATCCTATATATTTTCTGATATCTAAAGTCTTTGTAAAATTTTCTTTCAATTGACGTATCCCACATGCTTGTAAAAAATTTTCTCTTCCAAATTAAATATTTTTTTTTTTGTAAATCTTGATACAACTTAGTGTACTGGTTTCTTTTTCGCCGATACAACAAATACATTCATGACCCACCCATGTGCCAAGAAACAGTCGAATGAATAACAAAAAGAAATAATTTTAAAATAGAGTAAAAAAATACAAGAAGTAATAATATATGTTTTTAAAAATCCATTAGCATACTTTTTCATGTTAATATAATTTAATTGATTTCCGCTAAGCATCACCTTCGTTTTTCTCGAAAATGTACAGCTTCTCGATTTTCAACTAGTAAACTTTTTTATATATTACCCTTTGCGATTTGTTGAGCCGGATGTTTATAATATTTTTGACTTTTAACATATTTTGACTTGCATTATACCCCTAAACTATCCGCGTCTACACCATTGGGAATATAATGTACAGATTTTTTTAGGATACCTACAGTTGATTTTATTCGTGGACAAATTTTGACGTCTTTATCTTTAGCCAATTTAAATATAATTAAGGAGAATCAGGTGCTACGAAAAAATGCAGACAATATTGTATTATTAAGATATGTACATATTATTTTTGCAATGTGAAATCAAATTCTGTAAATTATTCTCGAATTATTTATCGATTTGTTTTTGTTTTTAATTAATGCCAAAAGGTTGAATATTAGACATAGGTTCTTATGGGAAGTACTATGATGCATACCCTTACAATCGAATTACGGGTAAAAAAAAATGCAAATGGTAAGACGAACGAAATATGGACATTTACCTGAATCATTTATTAATAGATGAGAGAAAGAAAAATAGTAGGTTACCGCACATTTCACAGAGAAATAAATTATCAAACATAAAAGGTTCTGATATTTCGTCCGCCAAATAATAAAAGCGAAGTAGTAGTAGTAGTAGTAGTAGACGGCAACAGCGCAATAAAGTACGAATGAGGATAGGTGGCAGGAAATTTCAATAAACGTTTCGATAGACAAATTAGTCATTAGAAATGGATTACATTTAACTTGTCTTTATTTGTGTAATTCAGTTTGGAATAATAAAATAAAAAAATGTTTGAAATTTTTGTTTTTTTATAAAGTACGATAAACTTTCAATACAAGATGTAAAAAATACAGCAGCATATAAATAATGAAATATTTATACTTTGCATCACGGCGCATATAACAATCTTATGCATTTTGATAAATTATGACATTTTTGATATCATGTTTCATTTTAAAATTAAGTTTCAATAATTTCACTATAATTTTTTGTTGATTTGCTAAAATTCTTCTTAACTTTTTTCTGCTCATTGGTGGCAAATTTGAATATGTCTCATTAAAAATTGTACATGCTCTGCTTATTATCCCTTTGCAACGTCCGTGAATGAATAATAAATTTAAAATGTCAGCGTTTGAATATGTATTGTTTTACATTTCTTATAAACACTAAATTAAACTGTCACTGCAAGAGACTGACAACAAATTGACAGTTTAGTTGTTTGTTTTAAAGTTTTGCTAAAAATTCCACAGCTATCCTCGCAAGGAAATTGCATGATTTTAGGTGATTACTCAAAAAATAGTAGATAACTTAAAAACTAGAAGAGATAGGTATAGGGTACCCTGATACCGTTCGAAAAAGAATAAAATTGTGTATCAGAATACGGAAAAACATACAGGGTGTTCCATTAAAAAAAACGATTTATGAAGGTTTGAATTGAAGTTAACTAAACTCGGCATTAAATTTCTAGCACCCTGTATGCAATTAAGGCACTTTGAAAGTATGGATGGGAGCTTAGGGGTCTAGCTATCTCCCCTATAAATATTGTTGCTTTATCTCTCTTACTATAAAATACACATGGTTTGAAGCTAGTCACTGTTTCTCTCGATTTTTTTGAAAAAAATTAAATATCTCGAAAACGGTTAATTTTAGGGATAGGGAAACTTCATAAAAGTCCACCTAAAATAACACGTAGAATCCAAAATTGCAATAATATATAGGGTGTTCCATTTAAAATAAGCAAGTTGAAGGCGACTTCCGGTATAACCGGAACTGGTACGTGGACGCCATTATTTTAGTTGAGAAGGGCATGCCCGAAAACCCGGTATCCCAAATTTTCAAAATTCAAATCAAAGTAGTCTGAAATAATTCTAATGTGTCATCACCATGAGACATCTTGTATAACAAGGACTGCCAACTTACAAATAATAAACTAACCATATCGTGCGCTGTTGCCAAGTTTCTGTTGCAACTCGTGGCATTTCTTTATGCATATTCCCCAACGACACCCCCCCCCCCTGCCCGCTAACCTTTTCTGTTTCAGAGACAGCCAGGATCAAGAAACGAAGACAACGACACACACACACACATACACACCCCCATACCCTCCTTACCCCTTTCCTCCCGCGCTAGCTTAAGGGCCACCTTAGCAAAGCGCATCCCAGGCTGCATAGCCGCACTGCCCTACCCAACCATACCACACATAAATATGACACAACCCCCGGGGTTTACACAGACGAGCCGGCGAAGCAAGAAGAGCGCCAGAAGAAAGGGCCCTAGCCGGCGGGGCCCAGCCAGGACAAAAGGAGGTCCCACAAAGCGCCTACACCGGCCGCATTTGCGGTCGGGGTAGACGACTCCTTAAAAGAAAATTTCTCGTTTTCCTTCACGCTGCACCCATCGGCGACGGCTTCCCCGCCGAATTACTCGCGGATGACGCGATTATGCAAAAAGAACGGCTTTCCGGGCCGACACGGACCCATTTGTTGCAATTAAAGGCGTACGTGACCGTGAAAAAATCCTTGCCTGTAATTGCCTCCCGTTATTCAACACGCGCGTTTTCTTTGTGGAAATAATTTTCGTGCGGGGTATATTTACTGTGATATCAATCATACGCTACCGGTTTATTTGGGAATTAAGGCAATCGGTAAGTTGACAATTGCATATGATCGTTCCCATTCGCGCGGACAAAACCGTATTGTGTTTATATTTCCATAATGACGTTGCGAGAGAGACGTCTTGCATTACTGAAATGACACGCGTATTTTTAATATTTTCTCAGAAGCCGCAAAAGAAAAAACACATAACTTCGTTAATACCCAACGTTGTGTTGGTAGTTATTTTTGCTGAGGTACCAGGAATAAGTAGATTGACACGGGTCACTATATAGTTTATCGTTTTAAAATTCGTAGAATGTGTATTAAGAAGAGATATAGTTATCGTGAAATTGTGACATTTCAATTATTGCATTTTATCAGCAGTCAAGCCTTTATAATGGGCCTTTTCTACATATTTGTTCATTTGAGTCACGGAGTTGTGTTAATGAGGAGGTCCTCGGGGTTCACGTAGGGGGCCGCTAATTTTATCGGTGAGTGTTAATGACTTTTTTAAGTCTCTTATCTTTGAAACGTGATAAAGGAGTTTTTGCGTATCTAATTGATACAAGAGACAAACTTGTAGCATAGGATCATTTCTAAATGTGTCATAGGGGGTGTTCTGTTTTGAATTATCTGAATTTTGATGACATGTTACTGCTTTCTCTAATTAACACAGACCAGAACAATTGGGATAAACGCAGGTCTGAAAGTTATTGCCAATCGCACCTGCTTGAGCACAAAAACATCGTCGTGCCAATTTACTGATTTTTCTTGTTTTAGTTATTTTTTGAGACAAAAATGTCAAGATTATTTTTATTGTCCAAAAAATAAATACCTACGACAATGGAAGAGGTGCTTTCAGATCTTAAAATATGCAGCAAAAGAACTCTTCAGATTTTCAGACAAACGTACTTTTATATACTTTTACTAAATTCTGCAAAATTACCGGGAATATAAAAAGATAGTGACAATATAAACACTCATTTTCCTAACTACAGTAATTTTTTTCTGGTAATTTTACAAAATTTCATATTTGCATAATAGGATGACGAACAATATTAAGCAAAATATGCTGAACTGTTTAGCAGTAATGTCATACTTGGGAATATTTCCTTAGTTTTAGAGAAAAATATTCAAATGTGAAACAAGAGAAATAGGAAATTTTATGTAAAATTCAGGGTTAACAGGGAGGAACTTCAGACTATAATATATAAATACATTCGATTATTGTTTCCTTTTTCTTTTGGAGACAATTTAATATATTTGTTCTTTTAGGAAGTGTTATTTTTTTAATTCGGTTTAGTTATATTTAGACATTCACTTTTCGCAATTTCGCATCCCTATGTACGAATTTACTTAGTTTATGAAACTTTCTAGGGTATTCAAGGGAATTTCTAGTTAACATGCGGGTATTTTCAAGTCTATTTATTCACCTGGCATCGCTAAAGCTTAGTCAGATGTAGCATTGCTTGACATTTGGATTACATATTTGCTTCATCTAGTATTAGCAAATCTGTAAAAGAAAAAACACATGATAATATCTTTTTTAGAGATTGGAGTATTGAAGAATTTTTATGTTTGTAATATTTGGAAAATGACATAGCTATTCATTATTTTCACGGTTCAATATTTTTATCACGTAAATTACTGACAAACTACCAATTGAAATGTTTTATATATGCTTCTTTAGGTAATATAATATTTATTACTTTATTGTTTTATGAAAAAAAAATAGTTGAACTTAGAAAAAACAAATTTGGTACACTGCGAGTGTACCAAGAGCATTAATCGACAGTAAGTAGAGTCCAATTGAAGAATTTTAAAGGGTTGATAAGGAATGATGCACGACTTAAAAAATTATTACTTTATTTTATGGGAAATTATTTAATTCTAAAACTTTTCTTACTCTTGTCAGTTTTCAAAAAACTTTGTCGTTTTCAACAAAAACTAATACGTATTGTGGCTGTTATTTAAAATCATCGAAAATTCAAAAGTTGGCTATGAATTTAAACGAATTTAATAGAAAAACAATTCTTATTCTTCAACACATCTTCTGTAGTTTGCTTCTCAGAAACCTAACGCTAATAGAAAGTCAACTTGTTCGCTAAATGAAAACTTCTCGAACGTTTTCAAAACATCCCAGCAAACAATTACGAAAATTAAATTACTTTTTTCCTAAAATATTATATTTGTAATGCATAATAAACTAAAAGTCTAATAAAAACAAGTAGCTCAGTTTATTTTTTTTTATAAAATTTTTCTTTTTTCCGGAAACGGAGGCTTTTCTTGAATGCTTCCAAGAACATGAACTTCTGAAAAACAACGTTTTTGCATTAACTAGAGAATAATTACTGATATCATTTAAACTATATTAGAACAAACATGTTGACTTAGCTAATATCAGTGGTGAGGAAATAAATGAAATTTGTTGAGAAAAATAAGTAGTCTTAAATAAAATTAAAAGAAAGAAAGATGAGGTATTAAAAAAGAAGCAAGAACACGTGTTAGAAACAACCAAAAAAAAATTCTGTATGCGTCAATATATTTACACGAATGTAATATTTAATCATAACACGTAATATTTTTGAGGTAACAGTGTCTAAAGCAATTCTCCATATCGCATTTAAAGAGTTTAGAAATCGATTTACTTGCTTTGGGTAAAATGTGATTAATTATAGGCAAGAACTGGGATGAACACACCTGAATATGCCGCTTGCCGGTATCGTGATGCACATATATGGAAAATGATATCTTATCTAGTTTGGCCAATTTATGATGACTTAGCAGTTGTGGAGTAATATTTCAGCTATTGAATACGATATTATCGACACTACTTTGTAAAATTACACCATCTATGTAAATATCCATTTAAATCGACAAAGTTTTAAGAAATGGCGTATTTTCTAGTAAAGTAAACATTTATAATGCATATACAGAGTGTTTCATAATAGTATGTCTTTATTCAGGGGGGTGAATCTGCCCATAATTCAAAGTAAAAAAGTTCATATAAACATATGTCCCCAAATTTGGAACGTAGGCTAACCTGCCTTAAATTACCTCTCTGGTCACGATCTACAGGGTGATACTTTTTCTGGGGTCGGGCCTTTTTTAACCACCAAGCTTTATTTCGGTACGCCACTGGTCTTTTCTAGGGTGTAGTCTGGTCTTAAGGGTTTCATTCCCAGTCCGATTTAGATACTCTTTTGTCTCTTGCATTATTTTCGTATCTACGGCCGTTTTCGAGCAAAAAAAATAAAAAATGGTTTCCTGTAATTCGCTAAATAAAAAGCTGGATTTCTAAATTCTCCAGTAGATTCTGACTGCCGGATTATTTTGTTTTCTTAATTTTGACTTTGGTTTTTTAAAAATTACTTCGTTAAAAATAAATATGTAGCAAATTAACAACTACAATAAGTCAAACAGTATCATGTTAAAAATTATTAAATTAATTATTAAAAAAAAAACGGTTGAAATATTAATTCTAAATTGCACACCAAACGTAAATTTTGGAAAGATAAACAATATGTTGCACTCTGACATAAGAGGAGTGCATTTTCTTAATTAATCGTTATTAGTTATTAACTGTTCCTAAAAACTTGAAAGGAAATGGCGGACCCCCCAGGGGCTTGCGGACCACAGGTTAAGAACCAAAGTCTTCTACTAAGTAGAGGATTTTGAAATCCGGCTTGGAATTTAGCGAATTACATGAATTTTTTTTTTATTTGCTCGAAAACGGCAGCAGATACTAAAACATTACAAGAGACAAAAAAGTTTCTAAACTGAACAGTGAATTAAGCCGTTAATCTAGAAAAAATCAGTGGCGTACCGAGAGAAAGTTTGCAGGGTTGAAATAAGGCCCGACCCCAGAAAAAGTATCACCCTGTAGATCGTAACAACTATTAGGAAGGGCTAATGATGCAGGTAATCTAAATTAGTCTACGTTCCAAATTTGAGGTACATATCTCAAAAACTGCGGGAAATCCGGAAAAAACAGAACATTCTATTATGAAACATCCTGTATAGAAATTTTCCTTAGAAAGTGTATGTTTGAATTTCCTGAATTGAGACTACCTTTTATGTGCACCCCGTTCAAAACTGTTTTTTTTTTTCGTTTAAGATTCAATTATTAAAAAATTGTATTTCTTAAAGTAAACGAGATTGAGAGTCTTGTTCTTGTAGTTTCGCTGAAGTACTAGAGACACTCCACACCTCTTTAGATATCGCTCACCCTCGTCTACACCTACAGGAATCATTAAATCGCCCCTAACACGTAACAGGTAGAAGCCGTATCATCTCCAATTTAAACTAGACACTTCTCCCTCTCGCCCCAACCCCATCAACCTCCAAACGTCCAGGTCCCCCTCGATTTTTTCCGCACCTCCATCTGTGTGTGGGAATCGCTGCCAAGACCGTGTGCCGTTACCAGTGCGCCGCCGCCGCTGCCGCGGCGTCGCGACGCTACTAGCAGCCAGCCATCGATTTAGTCGTTGCCGTCACACGTTCGCTCGAAACTGTTGCTCGACGGACGCTCCGAGGTATCGCATAGAATCCATCTCTCCAACAACTGTAAGTGCATCAGCCGTCGATATTTGGTGGTCCAAGTGGTGTTTCGCAAAGGTGAGCTCATTATACCACCCCGTTACGTAACCGTTTGCTTTTGTTTTTATTCGGACGGCTCGATTGTGCGCTATTTTCGCCGTTTCGGATGCTATTTTCATCATCGGGTTGCCAATCCGAGATGCCTTGCCCGAGTGTGTTTGTTTTTTTGCTTGATGGTGTCGTGATTGACGTTTCGGGCACTTCGGTTGAGTGCCACACGCTTTATTTTCGAACGCGCTTAAAAATAACGGGTTGTCATGTATGACGGTCGAGAATAGGTTTTGCCTTTCCTGTAGGTCAGTGTTTCGGAAGCGAGAGAAATGTGTGATTTTGTATGACGAGAAAATTGATGAAAGCGGGGATTTTTTTAGTCTGGCGTTGTGTGTTGGAATTCTTTTGGGCGAAACGTACGATTTGTTATTGCTGTCGCTATGGTTTCCAGCTCAAATTGCCTATTGTTGGAATCAATAGTTGACCTATTAACCTCCAGGTTAATCACCCCCCCAAAAGTGATCCACCTGAATTTTCCAAACTTAATCAAGTTATCTAATAATTTGCGAACATTTCTATTCGAGTAACTCTAAAAGAAATACCTCCTTAACGTGACCCATACTTGATAATTTTATGTTTATAATTTGGGAAATGCAAACTAGACGAAAACGGACCACATCTCGAAAATATTCAAAACTTTGTTTTCTTGGTATTTCCAGAAAAATAACCCATAGAATCCTTATCGCGTTGACCTATGACACTGACACTTTTATTACTCTATTATTTACTAAAAGCAATTAAAATAGATATTAGATTTCCACTCCTAGCATAAACATTTATAAATTATATTCCCATTTCGTCGAATCTACAATCCTTGCACAACAAAGTCTTGTAATAAGGAACAGCACAAGGTCAAGGCATATTTACAACCAAACTCAGATCAATAAAAAATAACGTAGTCTACAGATATGTCCGATATATGTATACAGATTGCTGCTCTCAAAGCACAAAAATCCAACAGTAAAAACCGTAAGAAGCTTAGAATTGGGAAATTTTTAAAACGGATAAACTTACTGTACTGAATTGTCCAAGGAATAATCCTTGAGTGGTAGCGTACACAAGGGGGGAGGCTTTAAGGATCAAGTGCCATAACAATAGCAACTGAAATCTCAAAAATAGATGCTGCTGAGTTAGAACTATTTAATAGTTATAAGGATATCGTAAGATAGACACAGTGGCTCAAATTATAAAAATGTTCTACAAACATGAGACATTTCACTATATAAGTGCTTTTTTACTTTGCCTGAGCATAAGACATCCTGATTAGTAATCAGTGATTACAATGGCGATGATTTTCTATGTTTTTAACTGTTTCTGAGATAGAGCTTTTTTCTTGTGGTGGCCATATTGTGCTTTCGCGTATGGTTAAGTGAAGAAAAAAATTACGGATCCGACGATATGTCGCATTTTTATGAAATGTCATGTTCAACTGTCATAATGAAGGATTATAATTAAGTGTTATTTTCATTTAATTCGGAGGTATTTTTTCCTTCATGTAACATCAGTGGATTTGCAATGTTTATCCTGTCCTTAAGACAAAAAAAAAATGACAAAAGCATCTCAAAAATCAGCTAAACGCGTAGTTCGTTTTTTTTTTATAAAAGTTCAAGGCCTAGTCTAAATATGTCAGGTTTGATTTGCAACTTTTTTTTGTAATTTGAACCACTATGGATTTCCAATAGTTTACAATATCCTAATAATTTCGCATTAAATAATTCTAATCTGGATATTATCCTTTTTTTGGTCGCAAAGCCTTTCTTGTGTGTTTTTTTTTTGGTTTAGTTTACACTAGGGCACCATAAACTCTAAGATCGGTTTGAAGTGTCAGCCCCATAACGATAATCTGTGTACGCCACTGTCCATGAGGCAGAATTTACTCTAAGTACAGGATGTTGTCATATTCAAAATAGCTGGAGTATATTTTGGAAGACCCTAAATTATTTGTTAAATAAATTATATAGAGTATTTGGTATGGTACAAACCAGGAGTATTTTAGGTCAAACTTTCTTGAAATTTGGATTCGTTATTAGGATTCCCTTACGTTATATTTTTTTATTCTACACAAAAAATGTGTACCGAGTTGTCCGTTGTAATTGTCCCCCCTCATCTAATTCCCTTTTTTATTATATGTAGAAGAAAACTGTAAACACAAAAATTTTAGTATTTTTATGTATAGTAGGATCATATTCAATGCAAAGTAATAAATCATTGCCTGTCAAGGGAACCAATGAAGTACGCTTTTAAGGGTTTTACAAATTGAATAATTTCTTTATACATTATGAAGGGACGAGGGGATCAGTTCAGGTCTGGCACCCTTGTTGCTACAAAAATTCCTTTATTCTCATAAACTATTTATTTTAAATGTAATTTATTATAAATCCAATTTGTTTCCTAAATTCCACATATGTACTACATTTTACCTCTGTACGCGCCACTGTTGTTTACTTGTTTTTTGGAAGCGCTCTCTAATTGACGGCAAAGCTCGCCAGGTTAGTATTTGACGTATAACCGACCAGTTCGTACACTCGATGCACCTGGGCGACTACAGCTACTACCAGAACACAGTGCGTATGCAGCGGTATTTCAGATTTTACATTGAATTTCATTTTAAATTTGAAATGATTTATCTTACGCCTCCTAAAAATGATGACACGATTTTCCTTTGATAAAAGGCCGACAATTTTTTGCTCTACTTTGCATCGTATACGATCCTACTATAGTTTATCACGGCATTCCTAGAATTTTTTTCCATGTCACTTGTGAAAATATGTTAGTTTATCATGTTTTAAAAGCCCCCTCAGAACATCAGCTCAAAAAAAAAAAATTTTAGAGGTCGCTCAAGATTTTAAAAAATTTCCAAAATCGTCAAAATTTGAATTTTTTTTAATTTTTTTCTTGTTATTTTATCATTTTCTAGGTTGAAAAAAATGTCGATTCTGAAAATTTCAAATCGATATTTTAATCTCTAAAGGTCACTCATAATTATTTTAACTTTTAAAGTTGTGTACCTAAAATGTTTTCGAGCGTCCTCTACAAATAAATATCAACGAACTAATAATTTTTTTTATTTAATTTGATGAACAAAAGAATAGAAATAAATCACGAGACACTTGCAAAATTTCTCGAGGCAAAGTTTACTATCGCACTGCGAGTATCAACAATTTATAATTTTTTAAAATTTAAGTGTCTCGTGATTTATTTCTATTCTTTTGTTCATCAAATTCAATAAAAAAATAATAATAGTTCGTTGATATTTACTTTTTAGAGGTCGCTCAAAAACATAGGTACATTACTTTGAAAATTAAAATAATTAGGAGTGACCTTTAGAAATCAAAATATCGATTTGAAATTTTCAGAAACGAGATTTTTTTCAACTTAGAACATGATAAAATAACGAGAAAAAAATAGAGGGCTCTTAAAACATGATAAACTAACATATTTTTACAAGAGATATGAAAAAAAATACGTAGATTCAAAAATTTACAAATATACTTTTTTTCTATATATTATAATAAGGTACTTAGATAAGGAGGGTGCAATTATAATGAACCACCCTGTCTTCTATCAAAATCCGCTTCGCTTTTGATGTTCTATTACCTTTAGAATTTATAATACGTTATTAACACCCTCTATAACCTTTTCAAAACTGAAACATTCCGTTTGCTTTGATTGTACCAGCGTACCTTTATCAGATCTCATACTATTCGGATAAAAACAAATATAGCGAGTAAAGTTCGTACCGGATTGACATTTATGTATAACGCGTCGTTCGATATGGCTCACATGTAATCCTGGATACGCAGTTATTTTTCTTTGATCACGCCGTCGCTTTGAAAAGAAACCCTCGCGTATTACGAGGATGAAAAACAACGCAAGCTTCAAAACCTGCTCTTCCGTGTCACGCGATTTTTTCGCTGTACTTGTGAGTTGTGGGTGAAAGTAAATTTAAAAATACTTTGTCCTTTTGGGGCTTCCTTGGTTCACCGTAGCTGTGGCGACCTTTTAATTCAATTTGGAAGGATCAGGACGGGGGCAGCGCAAAAGGGCGAAAAATATGAGAATGTGCCGGTCAGATTTTATCTAGCATTTTCTCTACCAATAGAAATTGTAATTAAATTTTATTAAACATACTTGCAATGTTCTATTTCCATTTTGACCTCATGTAAGACCTAAAAAAATTAATAATCTTTTATTATGTTTCAAAACACACATAATTGTTTAAATAACTGATAAGATCTTAATATTTTATAAGTAAATTTAGGAAATTTTTAAAACGCTTTTGTAAATGTTTATAAATTTTTTAGAAATTGTCTTGGGTATTCAACAAAATGTATACAGGGTGTCCCAAAAGTGACGCCCGTCCATCTAGGATTTGATTAAGGAGACAAAAATGAATTGAAAATCAAGAGTGGAAAATTTTCCGATTGTTTTCCGTTGCTGAGTCATTCAAAAAAATATTCAAAAGACTAAAAAAGTGAAAATCCATTTTTTTTCTCAAAACTGAGGTCTGTGCTTATGGAAACCAAGACATATAATTTACAACCAATGGTAGATAAGTATAGTTTTCGATTGTCGGTTGTGCTTGGGTGTAAGGAATTATTTTAACCTGAAAAATAGAGAAAAACATTTTTATAATAAAACATAAACTAAAACCATAATGTGCTTAAATAATAGAAATTGTTTTTACAAAAGGTGTTCAAATAAGTTGCATTCTACGTCAAGACAAAGATTATCACAATTCAACATTGAAGCATGAACTCTTTGTAGCATCTCTTGGTCTATTAACGCGACAGCAGCGTATATACGGACTATCAATATTTTCTTTTAAATAACCCCAAAAGAAAAATCTAGGGATTCAGATCTGGTGATCCTGGAGGCCATGGTCCACCTCTTCCAATCCATCTGTCTCGGAAGTTTTGATTCAGATAATTTTATATTCGTAAACCATAATGTGATGGAGCTCCATCATGTTGAAACCAATAATTTAGTCTAACTGCTAACGAAACGTCATGCAGCAATGGCAATGGTAAGTTTTCATTTAAAAACATACAGCTGCAGCAAATACAGCTTTGAACTACATAAATATTTAATAACCCAGCCCAAATGTTTATTTTTAGTTTTTTTAAAATAATTTGTTGAATAACTCAGCAAAGAAAAACAATCGGAAAATTTTTCACGCTTGATTTTCGATTTGTTTTTGTCCCCTTCAATCAAAACCCATAAGGACGGACCTCACTTTTGGGACACCCTGTATATTCTTACGACGCATATAAATTTTATTTAAACAGTGATCACATTAACTAAAACTGCAAAAGGAGCAAACGTATTAGGTACGAAAATAGTACTATCTCGAAATAAAAAAAGTAAACAGTATTCAAATGCAATCATCAGACGGATTTAGACAACACTATTTAAGATGATTATAGTTGTACGACTATACATATCAACATTTGGCATCTAACTAGTGTCAACAGATAAGAAATTTAAACATTGTATTGTATATTTCCCAGTTTTTTCAATTCAAATCTCATTTTTGTAATTGATTTAGCACAATGTTGTTCACAAACAGGATGGTACCAAGTATAACATGTGACGGGTATATGACAGAACCAAAGCGGAATCTGTTAACAGAGGGCAAAGTATACTTAAATAACAACTAAATGAATTTTAAATGCATCGAAGTGGTCCCAAAAAATGTTTGTGCAACTAGGCTCACTTGAAAACCTCCAAGAAATGGTGACATCCCGAGGGTATACTAGAAGACAATAGAACAAATTAGATCGTTTATCCTATTTCAAGGCAACTACTCGGCTGCGATGGAAATGTCACGTGGACAAAATCATGTTTCACGACATGGTGTGCCAGATATGCCTAATAAGGGTCAAAATAAGGTAGACCCTCGACATGGCGCCCAACGCGGAGACCAAATGTCCGGACCTCGGAATACCAACCTTATTGAAATACAACATAGCGCCCAACGTGGGGCCTGATTGTCAGGACAATAAACACGAACCTTATTGAAAGACAATACCTACAAATAAATGGTTACTTACAGGCGCCTCATGTATATAAGAAACGCCTCTGCTAAACGTTTATGCAAATGTATCCCTGTTTTTTAACGCCGTTTTTTTTCCTTACTTACCCACGCACTTTTCGTCTTACGGATTACTGTTTTGACATTCTCATTACCGCGAGGCCGTTCGTCGGGCCTTATCTGGACATATTTCACTCTCGTAGATTGATCCGTAATAAAGCTACTTTATGGCTGTATTAACGCTGTAAAACTTAATTAGAAAATTGGATTGCTTTCGCCACATGTTGTCTGTTTCCATGAGCGACGTACGCAGAGGTCGAACGGGTAAAAGATGACGGCAGACGGCAGGTCTGGGCATGATTCACGGTCGGTCGTGCCAAGATTTTATCTTTCGGTTTAATTAAAAATGCGTAATGTAGTTTTCGTCGATTGGTAACAATAAATTTTGAAGTAAACAGAAGTTGCTAAAATGTTACGGTAAAAAATAAAAATTCAGCAATTTGTTCTATGCATGTAGAGGATGTTCTGCAAACTCTATGACAAAACTTTAACAGATGGTAGCTGGGTTAACATTTTTTCCTTATAGGAACATAGGTCTGATTCGTTTTTGTTTAGAAGTTACAAGCATTTTAATAAATATTTCATATTTCAATCAAAGTATCGCGATATATAAAAATGATGGTTGCTATAACAATAATTATTATTTGTGTCATTTTGTTCATTCATTAATGTTAAAACTTTAAACACAAATAATAATTATTGTTATAACTATCATTTTTATTTATCGCGATACTTTGAAATATGAAATTATATTTTTTAAAATGCTAAACAAAAACGACTCGGACTTATGTTATACATATAAGAAAAAATTTTTGAAATGAACTCAGCTATCATCTGTCAAAGTTTGTCAGAAAGTTATAGAACACCCTGTATATACGAAAGAAAAGAATTTCTCACTACTTACCAGGATGTGAAATTTTTTCTCTTTTAAGAGGAAAATGTTATTTTTAGAAAGTTTAATTCTGTTTCCTCAGTATCAGAAAACCATTTTAGTTAACTGAAACGAAAAAAAAATCGTTTTTATACAGCTTTTATTTTATTAATTAATTATTATTTTATTATATAAAGAAACATATTTCTTTTAAAGCAAATATAAATTTTAGCTTTATTTTCAGAAAAAAAAAAAAACAAGAAATTGAAACAAGTAAATATATGTTTGAATAAACTACATAATGCAAAAAAAAATTTAGGATCAAAAGAATTTCCGAAATTTTTCCGTGATTTTTGACAGACTGTATTTAGGTGAATAATGGTCGTATCAGGAATTAAAAAAAAACATTTTGAAGCTGTAAGATTCTAGTTTTTAGATCTTTCGTCGAAATTTTTTACGAGCTACGGTTATCATGCAATTCTAATAGCGCGACAAAAATATTTTGCAAAGGACCCCGCAATAATCTTATGGAAATTAGGTTTCAGCGTATTGGTCTGAATTTTTGGTATGTTGTAGCCCTAACCATACTGATCAAAAGTCCCAATGGGCACGACCCCCCAAATGGCGTATTTTCGCCGCTAGAGGGCACTGAAAGTCCCCGAAAGCCAATTCATTTAAAAACTGCAGATTTTTCGCAATAACATTATGGAACTTGGGCTTCAGCGAAACGGTCTGAATTGTTGGCTTGGTATAGCCATAACCACTCTAACAAAAGCCCCAAAGAGCACGACCCTCCATACCGTGTGTTTTTGCCACCAAGGGCATTAAAACCCCCCAAATTCTATTCGTTCGATTTCAGCGGAATCGTTCAGAATTTTTGATATGTTGCGGCTCTAATCATACCAATCAAGATTCCCAATTGACACGACTCCCTAAATGGCGTATTTTCGCCGCTAGGGGGCACTGGAAACCCCCCCATACGCCTATTCAGTTGACAAATACAGCTTTTTCGCAATAATGTTATGAAACTTGGGTTTCAGCGAAATGGTCTGAATTTTTTAACTCTTAGATTAGCGCGAGAAGCTTCCTCACTACTATCTCCCTCCCGTTTCTTGCAGAGAAGGGATCAACTAAACGAATTGACTACGAAAATGTTTTAACTCTACTAGCTTTTGCTTTAGTTTAGGTTTCCAGTGCCCCCTAGCGGCGAAAATACGCCATTTGGGGAGTCGTGTCAATTGGGAATTGATTGGTATGCTTAGGGCTGCAACATACCAAAAATTCAGACCAATCCGCTGAAACCCAATTTCCATAAGATTATTGCGGGGTCCTTTGTCCACGAACTTGAAAAAAAGTTTTTTCAGCTAAGTCATTGCATGGACCAGATAGCTTGGTTATTCAGCTTCAATATCCTTTTTTTTTTAAATTTCGATACGACCATTTTTCATCGAAATATCGAACTTTTAAGGGAAAAGGATCCTTTTGTCTTCAATCATCGATATCTCTGCGACAAATGGTCGTACAGAGAATTGAAGAGCAGTTTGGAAAACTGGAATTAATTTCTTATAACCTGCTGCCGCAACTTTTCGGAATTTTTTTTTTTTTTTTCATCTTTTATCCGAATTTAAGAAACAGGAAAAAATGCGTACCGTTTCTTTCTTTCAGTCAAACTTTTGAAAAAAATTGAAGGGTCAGGTTTTTTGAGCTTAAACACTTCATAATCATGATTAAAATGGAAAAAAAAAGGTTTTCTCACATTTTTCCGCAAATAACCAAATTTTGTTTCAGATAAGAAAAATGGTAGTTTTGAAAAAACTGTTTTTTAATTGATTACAGACTACACAAAAATTAATTAGAAATTTGTCTCAAAAATACAGTATGAATGGGGGTCGAAATCTGGTTTGGGTTATCAACTTTAATTTTAATTTAATTGAAAGTTGATGAACAGAAGCATAGGACGAAATAGCGGAATCGTGCTGGAAACAATTAGATTGTTTTCTTCAATGTCCGGAAGGTTTTCCAAAAAAAACAAAAATTTTTTTTAAATCAATTTAAACGTTATTTGCGGTAAAAATGTGAGAAAACCTCAAAAAAATATTTTTTTCCATTTTAATCATGATTATGAAGTGTTTAAGCTCGAAAAACGTAGCTCTTTAATTTTTTTCAAAAGTTTGACTTAGCTAGATCGAGATGAAACTTGATAGGGTTCTTCTGAGTAGATTGAACTGTAAAAGTCATGCTTAACATTAGTCATTTCGTGAATATTTGTAATTTAGCCGTGAATTTTCTAAAAAACTATAAATTCCCTTTTTTTCCCTTTTTAAAATTCGCGTAAAAGATGAAAAAAAAAATAAAAATTCCGAAAGGTTGCGGCAGCATGTTACAGGAAATTTAATCCACTTTTCGAAACTGTCCTTCAATTCTCTGTACGACCATTTGTCGCGGAGATATCGATGATTGAAGACAAAAGGATCTTTTTCCGTTCAAAGTCCGATATTTCGATGAAAAATGGTCGTATCGTAATTTAAAAAAAAGAAAATTGAAACTGAATAAACAAGCTATCTGGTCCATGCAATGGCTTAGCTGAAAAAAAATTTTCCAAAAAAAAAAGAAAATTGCAAAAATTTTTTGTAGCGCTATTTGTTAGAATTGCATGATAACCGTAGCTCGTAAAAAATTTCGACCGAAAGATCTAAAAACTAGAATCTTAAGAGCTTCAAAATGTTTGTTTTTAATTCCCGATACGACCAATTTTCACACCTAAATACAGTCTGTCAAAAATCACGGAAATATGTCTGAAATTCTTTTGACCCTTTAATTTTTTGCATTAGTGTATTTAAATTAAATATTCGTTATTACTTAATTCATAGAAATACACCTATATCAAGTTTAAAATTTTAAGTATATTTGTGTATTTAAATATAGATCAGTTTTTTACCGTGAACGCTACTCCATTTTTCGCGACACAGATTACGGATTTAAAAACGGACGCGACTTCGCATTGATTATCTTCGGGAAAGAATTAACAATGCCACATTAATCAAAGGGATATCGCCTCTGCCTACCGATTTATCACGAATTGACGTGGGGTATTTGTAATAATAAATAAGCCACTCGAACCCGTCGTACATACCGATGGTTACGGGGCCTTATCTCTACCTGGTATCGGGCTACTGGAAGTCTGTCGAACTCCAGATAGATAACATCGGAATGATTAATGTGGCTGTCGCGGCGTCCACGGAATCGACAACGAAACTGTGCTGCGCCTACCGAACTGTCAAAACAACAAAATAAATTTTTAGTTTATCAAAAATTAGTCCAGTTTTGCTTGTACATGGTGTCTCAAACTCGATAGTATGGATACAAGAAATGTAAATACAATTTGGGTCACGTGGTGTTGGGATGAGGTAAACTCCATTCTCAATCGAAAGAATTATCTTTGGCATTTGACAGAAACGACTAATGACATCATCAATTATATTTTTTTCAGAAACAACCAAATTTTTTTCCTGTTAAAAAGCCTCTTTTTTCCAATAAACTTTTATAAAATAAATTTTTCTGTATTACTCGGGCCGAAAAAGGTTTTGAACGCTAAGCACAATACTCTAAATTGTGAATTTTGTAGTTATGATACCCATTTGTCTTTAAAATTCGTTGAACGGCAAATTTTTCCAAATTTAATTCCCGGCTAGCCTGCCGTATAGAATTTCGTGGATTTTGTTCGAAATACTGTAACAGTCTAGCTGTATTAACATTGTTTCTTACCCTTCGGTCAATTATTTGATTTTTTCGAACCCAATCATGTAAAGGTTCTATGATCAGGAATGAGACGCTCTGGATACCTTTCTCGATGTAAGTCTGCAGCTCTTCTTGAATTTTTTTGCGACGCCGTAATATAGCAACATATCAACTTTTTCTGAATGAGAAAACATTTTGTAAGCACAAAAGTTATACGTTTGACGTTCGTATTGAGTAATGACAAGTAACGACCGTTCAAATAAAAACGTGGTCAAGTTGGTTCTGAAAATTTGGACGTAGGGTGTAGCGTATAGCAAATGAACTTAAACGTCATCTGTCAAAGCGCTATATCGCCGCTATCAATTTGAATATTTTCGTTTTAAAAAGCGTTTAAAATGGTGTTTTCTCAAGAACAAAAAGTGTTTATCATAGAGTCCTACTTTAGAAATGGACGCAAGATTGATGGAATATGGAAGTATTCTATTGAGGAATGTTTCATAGAATTTCAAAATCAATTTCCCGGCGTTGTTGAGTACAAAATTTTTCAAAGTGCAGTTCAGCGTTGTGTTAATGTTTTTCGTGAAACGGGCAGTGTAACAAGAAAAGAAGGAAGCGGCCGACCTAAAAAGCGGACTGAAGAATTAAAAGAAAATGTCCAACAAATAATGGAAAATGCGCCAAGAACTTCTGTACGTGTTTTATCACAAATGGTGGGAGTATCAGTCGGTACCTGCCACACAGTGTTAAAAAAAGATTTGCGTTTGTTCTCCTATCGTTTAACTTGTCAGCAAGAACTTCATGAAGTTGATTTTCCGCGACGGGCTGTATTTTGTGAATGGTTTTTAAACAACTACGGTGAACTTCATAATATCACCTTTTTTTCTGATGAAGCCTGGTTTCATTTAAGTGGTTACGTAAACTCACAGAATATGAGAATGTGGTCTTCTGAAAAACCAGATAACTTTTTTGTCGAGGGCCCTCTACACGCTCAAAAAATTGGAGTTTGGTGTGCTCTCAATCGAAGGAGGATTTATGGACCTATTTTTTTTAATGGTACTCTTACTGCGCAAAGGTATAGAGAAGAAATTATCGCTCCTTTTGTTAACCAGCTGGAAGAAAACGAAATTACAAACTTTTACTTTCAACAAGATGGCGCAAGGGCACATACGGCAGGCGAGACGATGAATATGTTGAGGGAAGTTTTCCAAAATCGACTAATAAGTCTCAATGCTGAACATGAATTTCCACCGAGGTCATGTGATATTACGCCGTGTGATTTCTTTTTGTGGCCTTACCTTAAAAACACTATTTTTGAACTGCCTATTCCTGATTTAAACCATCTGCAGGCTCGACTTATAGACAAGATTCGTGAAATTAACAATACCCCGAGCATCTTAGAAAATGTCTTTAATTCTTTGAGGAACAGGTGGGAAAAGTGCTTGGAACAAGGAGGGCGACACTTTCAGCAGCTGCATTAATTTATTGTTATAACAAGGAAGGGGACACTTTCCGCAGCACCTTTAATTGTTTGTTATTTTTATCACAATGATTCTTTAAAATAAAGTTATATAGTCATTAACGTTATTGAAACTGACAGCTGCTATACAGCTCGTTGAGAAATGAGGTTAAGTTGGTCGCTATAAGCTACTCCCTACGTCCAATGTGTCAGAGCCAACTTCAACCACGTTTTTATTTGAACGCTCGTTATTATGTGACATTCATGCACTTTAAACAACGAACATTCATTTATTTTGCTACGACTACTTACCGCTAATGTGATTCTTAGGTGGTATTTCTTTTGAGACTTTAGAACGATATTGCTTAACGATAAAGTAATACAGAAAAATTTCTCTAATAAAACTTGATTAGAAAAAAGATAGCTTTTTAATAGGAAAAAGTTCGGGTATGTTTCTGGGAAAAATATAATTGATGACGTCATTAGTCGTTTCTGCCAAATCCCAAAAATAATACTTTCGATTGAAAATGAAGCTTTTTTGTATACTTACAGTAGGCCCATACTATCGAGTTTGAGACACCCTACTATAGGCAGACATATAGTAAACAATTTGTTGTGACTAAGGTGTCGGAAATTTCAAATATTTTCTTGGAATTCTGTCTGTACGAAATTCCGGAATTGACCGTCTCGAAATTGCTATTCTTTTCATCGAAGTAATAATACCAACAGAAACTCCACACTTCTGTGTTTCGTAGAACAATCAACATCTACAGGGTGATTCTAAAAATACGTACCCTTTCTTCCGCGGTAACTAGAGGTCAGAATGGATTGTTTGAACCTAATTTACCCTTATACTTAAAAAACTATTAAATTTAGACACTTCTAACAAGTAAAAACTAAAGATATTCTTCAGCAATTAAGAAAAAAATGGAGTTTTCGAATATAGACAAAAAACTTACCCTGTACTGTTTTATTTTTGAATAATAATAATAATAACGATATTTATTGAAACAATTATTACAGGTTTTTTCAAGCACACATTAATTAAAATCTATATAATACAGGGTGGCCAAATGAAAACGAAACAGAGCCATTTTCAGGAACTGCGTCAAGATTGTAGAAAAACGCTCAGACCCGTCGATTTTAGATTAAAGGGGGACATTCTTTGCTGGTATTTTTGACTCCGCTACTTTCACCCCCAAGCAAGGGTAAGCATCACCCCAAAATATTTAAATGGCATTGGGGGTTGAGTAATATTTCTTTTGAAAGCTCTTACAATTCTCTTTACAACAGACTTTAAATTTTATAATTCCGCCCAATACTTATTAAGAATTTTGATTTTAAAGTTGAAACTTATGTACAAACAATTAGTAACGGTAAAAATGTCAGTCATTCGAGTTAAGTACGCCAATGGTATAAATTTAGTATTTCTTGCGTTACATTGGTTTTTGGCGATTTGTTATCACTTTCGTAAAAAAAAACACAATTGTAAAAAACAGAAATGAATGCTATACACACACAATGAACGTAAAATTAGTGGATTCCAAATTATTTTCTAGTATTATTTGGAAGCGTTGGTTGGTAGTTTATTTAATTGTGTTTTTGAAAATTAAACACTATGGTTTATTCCATTGCGGAAAGGGTAGATATCATTTCGCTTTACTTTATGAACAATAAATGTGCGAATAGAACAGCTCAGCTATTTAATGAACAACATCAAGATCGACATGTCAGGAGGAAGTATGTTCTAGAGTTAGTAAAAAAATTTCAAGAGACAGGGAACGTAGCCAATAAAAAACGAGAAATTGAAAAACCTATAGTTAATGAAGCTAGTGAAGTTGCAGTTTTGGGACAAGTTCATCTTGATCCTACATTAAGTACGAGGCAGCTGGCATCTGTGTCTGGGATCAATCGAACTAGCATACAAACCATTTTGAAGAAGAATAAATTCCATCCATACAAAATACATTTAGTCCAGGAACTTCATGAGGATGATTATGACCGCCGTTTGCAATTTTGCGAAATAATGAGTGAGCGAGCAGGGAACGATCCACAGTTCCTTTTTAACATCTGTTTTTCTGATGAATGCAGTTTTTTCTTGAACGGGACGGTAAATCGTCACAATTGCCGCTATTGGTCCGATTCAAACCCAAGAGTTTTTCACGAGGTGCATACACAGCAACCGGAAAAATTAAATGTATGGGCTGGAATTTTCGGTGACCGGCTGGTGGGTCCTTTTTTTCTACCTGGTAATTTGACTGGCCAAATGTATTTGCAATTACTGGAAGACGCTATTGACCCTGCCTTGACTGATATTATTGAAAATGTTCCAGAGTATGATGAAGATCATTTGATTTTTCAACAGGACGGTGCTCCTCCGCATTATGCGTTAATTGTCCGTCAGTATTTGGACCAACGTTTTCTACGGAATTGGATTGGGAGAAGAGGCAGCATTGAGTGGCCTCCACGATCACCGGATTTATCGCCCCTTGATTTCTTTTTGTGGGGATACCTAAAAAGTAAAATCTATAAAACACAGCCAGCGTCGCTGGAAGATTTGCGTCAAAGAATCGTCGACGAATGCCGTCGAATCACTCCGGAAATGCTTCGGAATGTGCGCGAACGTTTCGAACAAAATCTTTATTCTTGTATGGAAGCGGGCGGTCATCAGTTTGAACATTTAATCAACTAAGTAGTAAGTAAGCAATTAAACATAATTTAAATTTTAAAATGTAATTTTTTTTCAAAGTATTGGGCGGAATTATAAAATTTAAAGTCTGTTGTAAAGAGAATTGTAAAAGCTTTCAAAAGAAATATTACCCAACCCCCAATGCCATTTAAATATTTTGGCGTAATGCTTACCCTTGCTTGGGGGTGAAAGTGGCGGGGTCTAAAATACCAGCAAAGAATGTTCCTCTTTATTCTAAAATCGACGGGTCTGAGCGTTTTTCTCCAATCTTGCCGCAGTTCCTGAAAATGGCTCTGTTTCGTTTTCATTTGGCCACCCTGTATATAAATACAGTGAAAAAATTGTAAATTCACAAATATCAAAATATTCGCTGAGCAGTAATATGCTGAAAAATCATGCTAAGAAATCATTATTTAACTGGAAATTAAAAAAATATGCTAAAACGAATTTGTTGGCACAAAATCTTGCACCATCGATACTCTCGTACTAATACATAGTAAATAATAATAATAATAATATCCAGTTGGGCAGCTGTAAGAATAAATCCCTTCTACGCATTTGACTGACCCATCTCGGGACCTAAACATATTCGCTCAGTACAAATGCAAATTTCCACAGAATATAGTATTCGAAACATTCGTCCCATGCTAATACCGACGTCATTGGCCGAGAAAACGTCTAGCCGTCCGTCGTGAGCTCATTTCCTCCGAAAAAGGCCTTGGCCAATTTGATTAGGATAAGGACGAAATGTGCATTCCGATCGGGCTCGCCGTTGACGAGCACTGAGTCAGTTCTGTCGAAAATGTGCCGTTTACGGCGAAACTGGAAGCCCCCGCTCAAGGCTGACAGATAATTGACGTTTTGTTGGCAGCTCTCGCGGAAACAATTGACAATGCCGCCACGCGGTCGCGTTAATTGGACTCTTTAAATATTGTAACGCGAGGCGGTGTGCGCTTTTCGCGGAATTTTAGTCGCAGTAACATTTTTAAAACGTCTGGCCCATTCAACTTTTTAGCGTCTGGTTCGTCAGATAATAATAATAAATACAGTGCTTTCAGACAGTTTTTAGAATCGGTAACGTCTAAAAGTTAAGGAAATTACAAAAAACAAAGCCGACTTAAAGAATCTCATAGTCCAGAACAGAAGAGAAACTTTCCAGATCTGAAGGATTGGCGATTGACCAAGTCAAAGCCAGACAAGCAAAGATAAAACGTAGGTTTTAAAACAAAATTACGATTCTTGAAAATTGCCAGTGAAACATATCATACTGTAGTTTTACTCACATTACTCACGTGGTGGAAACCTAGAAAATTATGCACAACGTTGATTGGTCGACATATTTGTTATTTTCATGGACGGTATTCTTCTTTTAAGAACCTTTAAATGTACTTAATTGGACAAGTCAAAAATCTCGGGGCGACGAGAGCGACGTTCACGCGCATGCTTCGGCCTGGAGCTCCTTTTCCCGCGTGCGGGCCGGTCTAACGTTAACTTTTACTGCTGCCAGCTCATTTATTACATGTAAAACTTTCTGAAAATAAAAGTTTAACCCTTTCTTTAATTGTCTCTAAAAACCAGGTCCGATACGTCCAATAGTTAATTAACGATTAACGTTATAAAAAAAAAATATGTTGGAAACAAAGGGGCGTAGGTGATTTCTCTCTCTTTTTTAAATTACCGTAAAAATAAGCTGTTTTTAATGGAAAAAGAGCGAATTCTCGAGCGGCTTTTGCCTGACCTTATAGTACTGTTTTGAACGTCCTACTTTCTTAGTTGTAAAGGGCAACTTAATTTCAACTTTTTTGAAATTTTTCTTTCGATACGTTGCTTAGAATCAATTAGATCCTATGTCTACAATATTAACTTCTAAACTGAACGTTTTGTAATTAAACAATTAGTTACAAAAAAACAAAGAAATTAACAAATACCTGGAATTTCATGATCAATCGAATCGGCTATTGGCACACATGTTGGTCATTGGGTTGACCGTCTTTTCCGTAAATTTCATCAACATCCATCGCTTTTTGCAATAATAATGCGCAATTTTCGAAAACTGATTTTTCCGCGTTCAACCTTTATTTTACAGTTAACAAATTGGTGAAATATGAGTTTATATACCTTAAATTGTAGGTTAGTTAATTGCCTACAACATAAAAATACTAATTTTCCAATAGGTCGTCTAGATTTTCGTGGGCAGTAAAAAAAGTGAAAAAAAAAACACGTAAATTTACAACTTATTTGCAATTTACCAATATAGCGTCACTTCTTTCGAGTTACTTTTGATATTATCATTCTAGATACCCTTCCTCGTCATAAAGTGCAGTAATTTTTTCACGTTCAAGCTTTAATTCGACTGGAGTATTAATAATGTGTAACAATTTATTGGTGACGATAGCAATAATGTTAAGGGCAGAAATAGTCCAAAACATTTTCATAAAGTTTCCTTTGATATATCATCTAAAAATATGCTTATTTATTCACCTTTTCCTACTTCATATAAAAAATTAGAGTTTAAGAATTCTGTGTAACACCGGCATTACTGCATGACCGATCTACGTTGTGCATAAATGTTACAGTGAAGTCAGCGTCTGTCAACAAGTTTTTATGTTTAAAAGATCATTCATATTTATTTTAGATTCGACTTACCATAATTGTTAACTGTACCGTCATTTAAAATATGTGTGCGTATTTGAAAGTCACTCTGTATATTTCTTTTCACTGTTATTGAATATCTTTACACGAATTAAGTGTTTTAATTATTATTAACATTGTAATGTCTTATTATGTTGCTCATTTGGCACTGCCAACGACTGCCAATAGTCATGCCATCATCTGTTAACAAATCGTTAGAATTCTTTGTTTATTTGATTCATAGAATATTATTGTATTTAATGCTGCTAGAAATATATTTTACATCAAATATACAGGGTGTTTCTGAAAGACCACCCGTAAATTCAGGGGGTGATAGTACGACAAAAAATAAGAATTTTTTATCTTATGAACTGTACAGTGTAGGAAAGTACCGATGGTCTATCAGAAGTTACGTGAGAGCGATAAAGTAAGCCATAGAAATCCATGTGATAGACAAGGATGGCTATAATGAAGGCGTCTAATAGTCAACGCCCATTTCGCCCTTCCACAACTAAGAAGTGGATCTTATTTGTGGAAGGGCGAAACGGGCGGTGTTTATGAGAGGCCTTCATTATAGCCATCCTTCTCTATCGCATGGATTTCTATGGCTTACTTTATCGCTCTCACGTAACTTCAGATAGACCATCGGTACTTTCCTACCCTGTATGTCTATCTCCTCTAGTTTTGGATATACAGAGCGACAAAATATTTTTTTTTAAATAGAATTATTACTAAAATTTCCAAACGGCGCGAAATTCCGGGTTTTTTAAAGACGCCAAATACGCTGGTGTAATTATTTTTTGGATATTTCATAGAGGGCGCTAGTTATGCTGTATTACATTTTAAGTTCTAATTTTTTTGAGGTTAGGTTTCTTAGCATGCGGGCTCCAATTTCGAATGTACAATTTTATTTTCTAAAAATAATGTACTCTTGTTACACCTTCCTAATGTGGACGGTTTTCGAGAAAAAAGACTTTTAATTGAACTCTTACAATATTACGGTGAAGAAAATAAGTGACTTTTCTCAAAGTAGGCTTATGTCAAAACTTATTGATGGATGTCTCATAAACAACGCATACATTCTCAGTAATATTTTAAACTCTAATTAACTTTATATCAAAATTTTAGTGACTGTTATTAGTCATTACTAACTACAGTCACTAACAATCACTAAAATTTTGATATAAAGTTAATTAGAGTTTAAAATATTACTGAGAATGTATGCGTTGTTTATGAGACATCCATCAATAAGTTTTGACATCAGCCTACTTTGAGAAAAGTCACTTATTTTCTACACCGTAATATTGTAAGAGTTCAATTAAAAGCATTTTTTCTCGAAAACCGTCCACATTAGGAAGGTGTAACAAGAGTACATTATTTTTAGAAAATAAAATTGTACATTGGAAATTGGAGCTAATGCTAAGAAACCTAACCTCAAAAAAATTAGAACTTAAAATGTAATACAGCATAACTAGCGCCCTTTATAAAATATCCAAAAAATAGTTAGACCAGCGTATTTGGCGTCCTTAAAAACCGCGGAATACCAAATTTCATAAAAATATTTCGCACCGTTTGGAAATTTTAGTAATAATTCTATTTCAAAAATTTTTTTTGTCGCTCTGTATCTCCAAAACAAAAGGAGATAGACATACAGTTCATAAGACAAAAAATTCACCCCCTGAATTTACGGGAGGTCTTTCTGAAACACCCTGTATAAACATTAAAAGAAATGAACTAAAAACTATAAATATTGTATAAGAATCTTTTTAAAAATAAATACAAAAAAGGACAACCCCCTTCTTATTTTCTCACAATTCACTATTAGGTTTAATAAAGGTCTTTTTAGTTAATTTTTCTCGGCTACGTCAAATATTCTTCATAATCCGTTTTAGTGATTTCAGAATCTCGTCATGTGACATTTTTGTGTTGTGAGACGGTCGAAAATTTGAGTCACGCAAATACGGGCAGCTGGCAAGAGACGGCGCGGTATTGCCGTAGCAGCTGGCGTAACGTCAAATATAATTATTTCGAGTAAACGCCTCGCGGATTTGCGGGAAAACCCGCAAAAAATGCGATAAATAATTCGAAAACATCTTACCTGAATTGTTTTTCGCGAAGCGACGTCCAAGATGTATTACTCAAATGATTGAGAATGCGGATGTTGGTTTGTTCAACTCGAAAACGGTTGTGGTTTAGTGACCCTCTTTAAAAAAAAAAACAAGCAAATGGTTTTTTTCGCAAAACACCTCGGTTTTTAGTGAAATCTTTGTTGTTCTATATCTATAAAACTTTATTAATTTTTGTGTCTTGCGTCGACAGATCTAATCTAATGGAACTATTTAGTTTTTTAACATTTTGAGATCATATGGTTGGGTTCTTACTTGTAGAGCTTGTCATATGTATCGACTACCATTTTTAAGAAACATAAAAATCATATAAATTATTAGATCGTTCTTTGTTTACTTCATCTTTTAGAATTTCCTATAAAATCCTGATAAGGTCAAAATAGGTCTACAGAACTACATATCATAAAATTATTCCTCATAAAAGAAACGTAAGTATTATAAAAATACCATTCGTCCAAAACACGATGAAATTATTATAAAACATCTTGAGTTTGACGGAGGTCCAGTAAACATACCAAAAACCAAACTGTCAAAGCAAATAATACATGATATACATATATATCACTGTAGACCCCAAATTAAATTGCATTAAAAAAATGATAATTTGGTTTATATCTCCGAAATGCAGTACTCAACTGTTTTTTGTATATTTCTTTTGATATAAAACTTAGTTTTGACTATTTTTTTCCTAGATGGAATGTCAAAAAAAGATAATGGAAGTAGAATGTCATGTGAATATCTCTATACGTGATAGTTCTCTAAGTGGAAATTTTTTGCTAAATTTTTTTATATATTTTCCACCGTTTTCCTAGAATTAAATGACTCCCAGCTATATAAATTTAGATTTTCAGTAGAAATCTAAACATATATAATTAGAAGTAATTTGGAATCGATTCTTTCAAAGAATTCTCCACCTAGGTGGTTATAGTTTTCCAGTAAGTGCATAGATTTCTGTAAAAACATATTCGTATTATTGTTCATGTCATTTAATTGAAAACCATATACATATTACCTAAATCGTAGATGCATTGACTCCTTCCAATACCTAAGCGTTTTCTATCTTGATTTTGAAGAAAAAATTTTATACGAAAACGAAATAAAAAATGATACTTCACAATGATCAAGAACGTGTTGTTCTGAAATCAGCAGTGTCAATCATGGAATGAGACCTTCCCTTAAAAGCCCAGGGATATGAGGAAAATGCCGTGACTGTTGAGTAGCCATGGATCTGTAAAATTTTTCATAAAATTTGGGTGAATTTTAGTGTAATATGTGCAAAACCCACACACCATCAGGTGAGGTTTTTTAATAATTAACAATAATGATAATTTAGATTTTTTTTTGGTAAAAGTTTAAACAAAATACTTAGTTAATCTCAATATTAATTTATTAAAAAGTGACATTTAATCATTCCTATAATGTTCCATTACAAAAAATTACAAAAGATGTTGATATTTTGCAAACAATTTTTTTTGCAAAATTTACTGGATTAATTTAATTTTTTATTTATTAACAAAATGCATATTTGTGATATACGTAACAGGGTTCGTAGCGGCCGGGAAAACCGGGAATACCGGGAAAAGTCAGGGAATTCGTTATTCTTCATAAAAAACAGGGAATAGTCAGGGAATTTTAAAAATATTCATGAAAGTCAGGGAATTTAATGTTTGCAACTGGAAATTTTGTGAAAGCCGGCCCTGTGTTCTTGAAAGAGAAAACTATTTGTGGTTGTGAAACCTTTATAAGAGGTTCTTAGGGTATAAAAAAGATTATGGAGTCCAGTCGAGAAAAAATTTAATGCATAAACACCAATTAGTATGTAAAAATGAACTACAAGTGACCTGGATTTTATTTTTATAAGTCAGGGAAAACCTGGAAAAGTCAGGGAATTCTTCATTACTTTTGAACTATGAACCCTGCATAAGAAGGTACCCCAAATTAAAAAAAAAACATCAAAATCGGTCAACAAGTTCCAGAGATATAATCTCTGGAATATCTTGGATTTGTATGTTCCCCCTCCACTGACTGACAGTCATCTTGTATCGAAATCATTATTTGGAGCATTCTCAGAGTTGTTACAAAGCTATCGTCCTCAAAAATTTCACATAGAAACTTTAGCTCTTTATCTTCGAAATGGTAATGGTAAATGGTAAGCAGTCTTAATTGTTATAAACAAAGTAGCTGTGATTTAAAAAAAAAAGTGTCTAACTTTGCCCCAAATTAAGTTAGAGCAACTTTTTTTTTTTAATTTGTGTAAAAATACCAGCTTTACGAATATGGAAAAATAATCTCTCTAAATATACTAGCAACAAATTTATTCTAATTGTTTATAAGACAAAATTGACAGTGTTTTTGTGATACGTTTTTGCAGTGGTAAAAAACAATTTTTTTGCAATAAAATAATTTCTTTCAATAAAAGAAGTCTTTCTCTTTCATATGACACCCGCAGAATTAAAATATCTTGGTAATTTTGCCTGTCAATTTATTGCAAAAATAATGCCTTTGGGACAAACATTTAGAATTTTGCAAAAACTATTGGATGAATCGGGCTGAAATTTTAATCACATATTAAGAACTATAAAAGCCAACTATTTATGCAATAAATTTAATTTATATAATATCAAAGTCGTAGGTTGACTTTTGCAAAACTTATTGTTTATTTAGTAATAATCGAATTTTAACAGTTTTTGCAATTTCCCGAGCAACAAATTATCGTATCGGATTTTAAAAACCGCCATTTTAAAGGTTTTTTTATTCCCTACAAGTTGCTAACTTTCACATTATAACAAAAATTATCGTTTTTTTCTGGTAGGCAAAAAAGTGATATTTTGGGTTATTTAAGACCTTTTATTGTTAATTATTTAAAAACGTCACCTGATGGTGTGTGGTTTTGCGCATACTAAAAGGTCATTTATTTTCCTCATATCCCTGGAGTGAATCTGCAAAATACTTTTGCTTTTTTCTGCACTCTTTTTTAATTTGCTTTCATGTTGGAATCTGGTTTAAAAAAAAAAACATATTTTTTAGCTACTTATAGAGGACTAATACTTTGTTTCTGTTCGTTGTTTACTTTGTTTTAAATAAAAAAATATAATTACGTTTTTGGTAATTTGTAGTACTTGAACTAGGTATAATAATGTTGAGATTTGAATATACGGAATGTGTATAAATTTTATTAAAATATTTTAATTATAATTTAATTATTTTAAATATTTTTGTAATATCTTTTATTTCGAATGTTTCAATCTTTTCATTTATGTCAAATTGCTTGCATCGGAAAAAACTAAAACAGTTTTTTTTGTGACCTAAATCTCTATTCTTTACATATATATTATTGTTTGCTTCGGAAAAAACGGGAAAAACAAGGTTTCTTCCCAATTACAGTAGGTTACGCCCCAGTTTTTCGACAACCGCCCACCACTCTGCCTACTTCGTGTCTTCCCCTATTTGGCCACCACGTATCAGTACGGCCTAAACCGTCCTAATGGGTTCGCCGGTCCCGCACGTCCTGTGGAGAAGCCTTAAAAGAGGTTGATGGCGGTAGCGGTTGCCGGGACTCGAAATTCGCGAATTGCGCCGAAGATTAACCTCTGGCGACCTTGACAGAGAGCATACGCCTACTATCGTAATTAAATCATCCGTCCATTCATGTGGTCGAACGATGGAGAGAAATGCAGGGCCATGGGCGTACCTAAGATTTTTCCAGAGGGCAAGTATCTTTTTAAAAAATGGATTAATGTTTCTTCTACTCACATTTCACTACAAATAGTGAGCGTGCCTTGTTAGACCAGGGCGAATCTGTCAAAATATCCCACTTGGATGTAAGAGGGGGCAAGTTAATTTTTGCTGGAATACCTTCAGTGCAACTCATATAATAAAAATGTAGATCCCTAGATCTGGGCGAGGTCCGGAACATTTTCAAAATTGCAAAAATGTTTAAAAAATTTCAAAAAAATACCTATTTTATCCGAGTTTTTTACTTATATCTTGGAACCTATGCATTTTGGAAGAATATTGAAGAGGAAAATAGTTTTAGAATTGAATTTTACGCAGTATACTGTATATTAAAAATGTTCAAATTTATTACCGATGTTGCAAAATAGCAATAATTGATGAAAAAAAGGCAAAATATAGTTTTTTGGATAATTTTTTTAAAATATTTTAATTGCTCGGATTGCATTCTAATTTTGGTAAAAAAAAACTTTAGAGTATAATAAAACAACACCAATTCATTAAAATCGGTTTCACAAAATAATTTTTTGAATAAAATTAAAAAATAAATTTTCGAATTTTCAAAATGTTGCACAGCCTCAAATAAAGCATCTAGATACTTCAAAGTTATTTCACATAGAAAAGACCGCTCAACCTTTCAAAAGGTTTTTGAAAAATTGAAATCGGTTAATTATGACGACCACAGTAAATTTTTAAAGTTAACACTTTTTTATTTTTAAACAATTAGATTACATTTATCAATTTGCAATTTAGTTTTTTCAAAAACTATAATTTTAAAGTACATACTCTGAAAAACGCTTCTTTAAAAAAAAAGTTAAATTCCGTTTATTGGTTCTCCAGTTATAAGCGGTCAAAGTTTATCGGCATTTACGGTTAATTTATAAACAATTTAGCAATAATCTTTGATGCAGTGGCTTCGTTTTTCCGAGTTCTAAGCTGGAAAAAAATTTCATATCGATAACTTATCGACAACATAGATAAATCAGCGGAAAAGCTGTCGCTCGCACGCGCGAAAAGTGACTCAAAACATGAAAAGTGGGGGAGGGGGCTTTCGCTCCGAGACTGAATTCGGAGGTTCAAAATGCGAAGGTACAAAAAAATATGGCATTATCTCTTCTTCTAATGGACCAATTTCGATCTTTTTTTTTAATCCGTTGTCTCGCGAGCCAAGGAATTCGAATATCCTAATGCTAACTGTCTAATTTGCACATATTTTGTTATAAACAAACATTTATGCATTAAATATACTGTATATTTTACCCTGTTATTACATTTTTTCAATGAAATTTGTTTACTTATATATAACACTCTGAATATGAATATATTTAGTTATAATTATTACAATTATTTAAATAATTTTTCTTTATAAAAAAATATTTTTTCGGGAATTATTTTTTTTGTTAAATTCAGATAAAATTAAGAAAAAATAGTACTTTAAAATTATAATTTTGGAAAAAACTAAATTGCAAATTGATAAATGTAATCTAATTGTTTAAAAATAAAAAAAAGGAGTGTTAACTTTAAAAATTTACTGTGGCCGTCCTAATCAACGGATTTAAATTTTTCAAAAACCATTTGAAAGGTTGAGCGGTCTTTTCTATTTGAAAAAATTTTCTAGTATCTAGATTTTTTATTTGAGGCTGTGCAATATTTTGAAAATTCGAATTTTTTTTAATTTTTTTTCAAAATATTTTGAGTTTTTTTACCAAAATTAGAATGCCCACAGACCAATTAAAGTATTTTAAAAAAATTATCCAAAAAAAACTTGATTATTTTGCCTTTTTTTCATCAATTATTGCTATTTTTCAACATCGGTAATAAATTTAAACATTAACTTTCAGCATATTGTGCAAAATTCAATTCTAAAACTTTTTTTCCTCTTCAATATTCTTCCAAAATGCATAGGTTCCAATATATAATTAAAAAAATATAAAATAGGTATTTTTTTGAACCATTTTTGCAATTTTGAAAATGTTGCGGACCTCGCCCAGATCTAGGGATCTACACTTTTATTATGTGAGTTGTACTGAAGGTAATCCAGAAAAAAATTACTTGCCCCCTCTTACATCCACCTCAAAACAGATTCGCCTTGGTCTATGTATGCACTTGTTCATATTTACATCAGTAAACATACATTAGTAAAATCAGTCGGGTTATGTTAAGTCCCGCATATCCTCGAACCTTACAATCGTTGTTTCTGGACAGGACCGGCAACACGGTGTTGAATAGTTGACGTAATTGTGTCGATTTGTTATTTTCGCGGACGGCGTTTTTCTTTTAAGCGTCGTTAAGTGTGTTTAATTAATAATTTTGGTATACTATGGTGTACTTAAGCGAAATATGGTGGTTTAAAACAATAGTGAAATGATAGATATGTTAAAAATGTATTTCCTGTGCCATGAAAGTGTGCATATATAGCAAAAAGTATATACGAGGATCAGTACGAGGATAAAAGACATACTCCCAATGATAAGTACTGTAAAAACCAAGGGGTAGACCATCCAGCATATTTGTAGCATAATTGTACTTGTAAGCGTAAGACATTTCTAAGAAAAATTGCAAAAGTTGTATAAAACTTGGTTTTGGTGTACACATTTAGAAGGAAATTATTGATTATGGGAATGGCAAGAGAAGAAGGAAGCCATAAACATTTTTAGGACGTTGTTTTATAGTTTCTTCGACGTATCGTTTATTTATTTTTAATTCTTGCTATTTCATTTATAGAAAATTATAGTTCAAGAGTTTTGTGTTACACCTGCAACACAACGTAATTGATCAACGTTATGTATAAATTATATGGTGATGTAAACGGTTTTCAATATGTTTTCTATTAAAAAATTATTTTTCATGTGTTTCCCATGAATATTATTGCTTCGATTATTTTTGAAATCATTGCTGCACTGCTGACGTTATTAGAGGAAAATTCCTATACGAGCCTCGATATTTTTTCGGCTACTCCCGCGCGTACGCCCTTGCTCTCGCCGTTTGTTTTTATCCAGTTGTCCCGCTCGTTTCATTAGTCATACTTGCACGCGCGGGATTCCTCGGTCGTTTTCCTACACTAGCGACGCAGTTTTCCCCATTTCTAGATGAGGTAATTGTTTGCTGTTTGCCGATGCCGACAGTCGTCCGTAATCCGTAATGGATTGTGTCGCGACTCTCGTAAGTGTCAAACCGGTCTCTGTCAATATTTGATGTAAGGCTTTTTAAAATTTTCTGCGAACGTCGGAAAATGTGGTGGCAACTCAGACGTGGTGATTTACGTTGATTCAATAGACTACTAGAGGATTTTTCAGTAAGGAGAGTTTTACCAAGATCACTACAGCAGTATAAAAATGTTTAGGTACTACTTATTTATTTATTTTTTCGAAAAAATATCGAAATGACACTTAACTAAATCGAAAAGGACTTTTTTGTGCCAGAACAAAAAAGTTTTTTTCATGTAGCTGTTATTTATTAATTTAATTGGATAAATTGCTTCAACAAACACAATTCAACCTGCCGGCTTTTTGTAATTTGCCGCTTTTGAACAAGCGGCATTGTAAATTACAAATTTCTTTACACCAACAAATAATTTGAGTTTCAAACCAAGTCCATTTTATAGAAAAACTGCGTTAAAATGGGGGAAAGTCTTATTTGTGCATTAATTCATATTTACACAAACTGTGAAATAAAATCTATAAAAATGCATTGCTGGTTGCCTATTATACAGGGTGTCTGCGAAAGGTTGGGATATCTCTAAGCTGGAGATACTGGTGACCAAAATTACTCGATTGAGCCAAATATGCCTTATGCAAATGTGGCTGGTTTCAAAGATACAATGTTCACTTCAATGTTTGAATTTTATTTTGAAATTCCTTAATAATTTCCAAAACCGTCAGAGTATGATAAAAAAAATTGGCACTATTATGTTTTTTGACATAACAAATAAGAATTTTTAACTAATTTTGAGGTTGCTTGTACAGGGCGTTAGTTATGCCCTATTCCTTTGATAAAAAGGGGAAAAACTTTAGAAATACGGACATTGTGTATTTAAAATATGAAAGAACGTCCTTTGATACTTAAATTAAACTAATGCGACTTCACAACTAGTGTATGAACGAAATTATTTACAGTTTAATAAAAAACAACTTAAAGGGAAAGTAAAAATTGGTCAAATCATTTGAATACATATTATTTTCTATCTCCTGGATATGGTGGAAAATCCTAAACTGTATTAAAAGATGTCATAACATAACGGATTAATCAAGTGATTTTGAAAAATATCCGCACATAGCGTTACTATGGTTTCTATTACTTGTCATGAAACAATTAAAGTGTTGGGTTGACAATTATTGTAATATTTAAAAAATACCCAATTATGGAGTATAAGTTTAGTGGTTTGGTCTTCAAGTGAGGAGAAAAACTAAGTAGTACCTACTTTTATTACCCTATCTTAAGATAGGGTCATTACCTACTCGGTTTGTGCTTATGTACCCTAATAAACAACAGCTAATTTATGTTTACAGCCTACTTATTCTAATCCCATTTGCTAAATACATTTATTTGGGATAATCTCGGATAATTCAAAGTATAATTTATATGGCTCGTAAATTCCCAGAAAACAAAATGTATTTATTGGGGCAGGTACTAAATGTAATTGTAGCGTACCGCTACATTTGCTTAAGGCATATTTGGCTCGATCGACTTAATTTGGTCACCAGTATCTCCAGCTTCGAAATTTCCCAACCTTTCGCAGATACCCTGTATAGAGCCGTCTTAAGTCATTTTAATCCAAAATGATTCAAGAAACAACCTGCCAAAACTACTAGGTACGTGCTAAAAATCGCTCTCTCTTCATCTCCAGACGAATTTTAATGCTACTGACCAGTTCACCATTGAAATTAATATTCGTCCGCCATAAAATCATTTAGAAAACCAAAACTAATTCACTCCCGGCCTCAAAGGCCGCGACCAAATTTGATTTGGGTCTATGGGCGACCCAACCCTCGCCCCGACAAGGGATTACGTCAGGACGTTTCAATAAACCTGACGACGCGGTTTTGTTTGCAAATCAGGGAAAACTACCAGTTCGCGTGCCGGCCCAAACCCTCCAAGGGTGAGTTATGTTGGTGGGACAGCCCTTCCGGGACCCCGAACTGATTTGTGGAACTGCCACGTAAAAACGAATTCGAGGAATCGTATCGAAAATGTACTCGCTAAAAATAAAGTGGATGTGGGTCACAACGCGACGAGAATAGGTCTTGTCGGTGTTTTCTTGAGACTTGCGGTTATTTTAGGGTAATAATTCGCGTGTATGCTCTTAGACCAAGGCGGATTGATGAAAAAAGGCAAAATAATCAAGTATTTTTTTGGATAATTTTTTTTAAATACTTTAATTGTTCCGAGGGCATTCTCATTTTGGCAATAAAAACTTTAGGGTATAATAAAAACAACACACCAAATTTCATTAAAATCGGTTTTATAGTTTTCGGAAAATAATTTTTTGAAAAAAATTTTTAAAAAAAATGTTCGAATTTTCAAAATGTTGCACTGCCTTAAATAAAGCATCGAAAAACTTGAAAGTTTTTTCACATAGAAAAGACCGCTCAACCTTTCAAATGATTTTTGAAAAATTGAAATCGGTTGATTGTCCTAATCCTAATTGGCCACAGTAAATTTTTAAAGGTACATTTATCAATTTGCAATTTAGCTTTTTTTCAAAAATTATACTTTTAAAGAATTATTTTTTCAAAACTTTATCTGTATTTAACAAAATATATTTTTTTAATTTGTTTAAACAAAAATTATTGAAATAATTGTAATTAATTATAACTAAATATATTCATATTCAGTATTGAAATATATACGTAAACAAATTTTTTCATTGATAAAATGCAATAGCATAGCGTACAATATACAGTATATTTAATGTATAAATAATAAACTTTGTTTGTAATAAAATATGTGCAAATTAGACAGTTAGCATTACGATATTCGAATTCCTTGGCTCGCGAGACATCGGATAAAAAAAAAGATCAAAATTGGTCCATTAAAAGCCGAGATAATTCAGTCTCGGAGCGAAAGCCGCCTCCCCCACTTTTCGTGTTTTGAGTCACTTTTCGCGCGTGCGAGCGACAGCTTTTCCGATGTTGCCGATAACTTATGGATATGCAAATTTTTCCAGCTTAGAACTCGGAAAAACGAAGCCACTGGATCAAAGATTAAGCTAAATTGTTTATAAATTAACGGTAAATGCCGATTAACTTTGGAATTAGACCCCTCGTCTACGCTTATGCTATGACGTTTCTCAGGACGGATAAATCAAGTCCGTTTACACCCACTAAAAAAGCATTTCCCTATTCCCTACCAAGTGCAAAAGACAGAGATAGAATGTAGATCGACGTTCAGTGTAACTCAGTCTATAGACGATTATAGATTCTATCGAAGTGCGTAGCGAGCGGCACAAAGATAAATAATATTGAACCGTATAAAAATCATTTTATATTTTATACGCATTATGGTAATAGTGTTTTTATATTATGTCTGAGTCACTCTCTATAATTTCGACCGCGGAGTATAGATGCTTTATTTGAGGCTGTGCAACATTTTAAAAATTCGAAAAAAATTTTTAAAATTTTTTCAGAAAATTACTTTGCGAAACCATCGATGTTAATGAAATTTGATATGTTGTTTTATTATACTCTAAAGTTTTTTTGCCAATATGAGAAATAAATTAAAATATTTTTAAAAAATTGTCCAAAAAACTTATTTTGCCTTTTTTTCATCAATTACTGCTATTTTGCAACATCGGTAATATTTAAACATTTTTAATGCTAAGAACTGTTCATTATACAGGGTGTCACCTAACGAATGTTACATATTTCAAGGATATAATAAAAATGGTGTCGATTTAACCAAACTTGCTTAAACGAAAAATGTCACAAAAAAGTTAGTTTGTTGGTTTCTTTTTTTATTTCTTGTTTTCTCCTTAACTCGGAATCCAATTAACCGATTTGAGCAAAACTTGCTGTTGCTTAGTTTCTCTTCATGAAGTATGCAGAGATTATATTCCTATTAGGTTAAATCGTACAGGGCGTTCTTTTTACTACAACCCTTTGTGAATATTCTTCGGTAACTTTTTTGTACGTATACATTTTTACACGCAACTATCAGAAATAGGTACTTAGAGAATTTTATTCTACACAGAAAATGTATACCTATCAAAAATCGAAATTATGCTTCGGCTATTAAGCTATTACGGAAAATATTTATTAACCCCATATACCCCATATTTTTTGGAAAGTTCTCCATGCCAGCCACATTTTAAAGACAAGCAAAAATTTTACTCAAGAATGCCTTTTCCTCGTAAAATGAACAATAAAAATGTTTTACCTACTGTCTGTTTCTATCAAATTAGGCCATATTGAAATTATAATATAAATTTCAGTTCTAAGCAACTTTCCTTAATAACATATTTCTGTATTGTTAAAAACAAAGACAGTTTATTCTTGAACGATTTTTATATTTAGCGATTTTCGGATCACCCTGTGCACGCAAGATGAAAGTTCTCCATGCCAACCGTATTTTAAAGACAAGCAAAAATTTTAATCAAAAATGCCTTTTTCTTGTAAAATGAAAAATAAAAATATTTTCCCTCTTTTCCACTCTAACCGTAGACATACTGTATATAGTTAACTTAAGTCGGGTTAAATTTTTTAATTAAAAGAAAACTTAATGCCTGCATGACTTTATACGAAACAAAATTGTTTAAAAACAAGAAGCGGCATTTTAATTGTAGATTTAACGTTTAATTCTTATGGATCAGATTCTCGATATTGGCCACCCTGTATATTATCATTGAGAAAAAAAAACGAATGTGTAACGGAAATACGACATATATTTTAGTATTCGGTCATGTGTACATATTTTACCAATGCCATTCAATCGGATTGTTTTCTAACAATATTATTATTGTCGGAACACGTACTACTTTTGGTCACGTTTTTTTGATCATGGTTATATGCAACCTGATAGTATTTAGATCGTTATCTAGTAATAAACAGTAACGTGCCTAAGGTTTAATGGCACTAGCGCTTTTAATAAAGAGGGCAATGATATAAATTTCAGTCACATATCTTATGATATTATGGTAGTAAAAAGTGAAAAATATGGTTTGAATCTTGTCCTACGAATTTGTTTATTATCTAAGTAATTTAATAAAGGCTTATGTTCTAACTTGGAACATATATTTTCTGTTAAAACAAACTATACAGGGTGATAATCTGATGTAAGTGCGTTATTTCAAAGAGGTAATAGAGGACGTGAATATAAGCAATTTTCAAAATGCCGTGCGTTCCCGAAAATTGACCAGGAATTATTACGCAAAACTTAGGCCGACCCTGCATCACCCCACTTAATCAACTGATTAACTGTTTACAATGCAGTAATTTGCAGTTGAGTAACACCCTATATTTAGATACATTGAAGAAGTCATTATGTATAGTTTGAATAATAAACTGGAACATTTTAAACATTTTTATTACAATTGTATTGAATTTCCTGAAATTTCATTTTCTATTGTAAATCCTTTCACAATAGCAACAATTTTTGGTGATTATTATTTATTTATTTTTTCTCCAATTTTTCATGATTTATTCAACATATGCGAGGTTTCCCGTCTTTTAATCGTTTTACATCATTTAATGAAATGCATAGACTGACTATGCGAAACATCCGAGTCCCAACTGGAACCGCGCTAGGCAAAAATAGCTTAACCGGGAAAATACAATTTATATTCAGCACAGAGGAAAATGTAATACGTAATATGCATATTTTACCACTTGCCTTTCCGACACGCCACACTTGTGGGATTTTACTTTAAAATTACGTAGACTTCTCTCAAAGTTTATTCCACTGAAGCTGTTCTATATAGAGAGGCTTTAAAGACGCGCTTAAGTGCTACAATTCCGCACGTTTGAAACAATTCCTAAGTTCCCTGAGAAGTTTCAGGCGACTGCTGTGGCTGTAACTGAACTTGGGACAAAAATTACAGGATAAAAAATAAATCCTAAAAATTAGGTGAAAAATAGTGGCCATATTCCTATGTATATTGACCTGCTGAACACAAATCCGAAGTAAAATTTGGCCCATATGATCACAAATGCTTCATAACATTAAAAAACAAAGTTGGCAAATATCATGATATTTATATAAATATCAAATGTCGGATATATATCTTGACATATATCCGATATGTATCAAGTCTTGATATTTATTTTTTTTAAATTAATTAGTGTATGTATATTATAGTAGCGAAATAAAATTAAGAAACCATTTAGGTAAATATTTTTATTCCAAATATCAAAAACAAGAACGAAAAAATAATATAAATTCTGAAATTAATAAAAAATATTTGCGTGAATATTAAATACTACGAAAACTAACCAGTGTACACCAAGTCAACGTAAATTTCATAAATATTAAAACAAATACACAGCACCTGCTCGAATTGACTAAGACCTGGAGATATAATGAAATAAAAATATTCATTCAATTTTACTTTGTTGAAAAATTCGGAGAATCACATAAATAAACACGTTCGTCAACGATTAGCACACGGTTTTACTGTCATCTGTTAACAGTTTTAACAACTTTAAACCAGTAGGAATCATTATTTAAATTTTTATAAATATCATGATATGCATATATATCAAGTAATAAATATCGTGATAGATATATTCGGATATATATATCATTGATATATTATATCATGCCAACCTTGTTAAAAAAGCTTAAAAATCCACAAAATTAATAAATTAGCTTCTATGATCTAGGTACGATTTAACAGCGACTGAAAATCGTGGTATTGGAGTCCAATATTATTGGATATCTTAAATTAATCTGAGGAATTACCCCAACCATCATCTTTTCTATTATGTATATCTTTTGAAATCTTTCCGTTTTTCTCTGACAGACTCAATTTAATTTCGTTTTTTTTACGATACAAAAATTGGGAAAATGTAGGAACTGGAGAAACATGAAATAAAAATTATTGAAAAATTATCAAATTAAAATACTTTTCCACATCTAAAATCTGCTTGAATAATAAACCTTCTTATACAGATTAAGAACTTATCCAAAAAAAATTGGATGTACAAGGAACACTTACAAATACAATTTTGTAAAAAAAATCAAAAAGAGCAGTTCGAAAATGATTTAAAAATACACTTTGCACGACAACTGGTCCACTGTAAAATCTGACTATGCACAAGGCGACCGGCACGGCAGCAAAGTATAATAAAAAATGAACGGACAAAAAATTGAAGGATTTCGCAATGAAAGATATATCGAATTTTATAACACCTATTTTATATCGGCAAATTCAACTGCTTTTGCAATTGCAATTGCATTTTGCAATTGTTATTGTTAATTAATTTAATTTGTGATTTTAATTAATGAAATAATTTGAATTATCTGATGTTGCAACAACTGTTCAAAATTTTGTCCACCGACGTGTAAACACATTTGGGCCCATCTTTTCCAGTTTCTAAGAACTAACACAAATGTTGTCTTGCTTCACCATAACACAAATGTTGTCTTGCTTCATCACAAATTAAAACGATATCCATCAATTCCGAGTTGCTATACACGTAAACCATTTTTGACACTAGCTACTAAAAAACTATTGTAAACACTATCGCAATGACGTTAATACTAATTGTAAAATCGGATTTCAGTATGTATTCGGAGTCGCTGGCGCAATGCGCAAAGTGCACAACGCGAATGACGGTAAAGACGACAGTAGCCCAGTGATGTAAAGATTGAAAATACTACAGCACTCCATTTTTCATGACGCATCTATTCCTAAATTTTTTTGGGTAAGTTGTGAATCACCCTGTATATTCGGGATCGGGGTGTTGCACAAGCACTCATTAATCAAAAGTAACTATAATATTTCAATGAAAACAACAAAGACGCAAAATTTGTTCTCTGTAATTCAAAAACAACATTTAAACTGAGTCTTAACTAAATTTCAACACATGACTAATAAACCAAATTAAAAAAAACATTGTTTCGTAACAGAAATATCTTCAAATTCCATGTCTGATGATTTAGATTCTATAACAACATGCTCTTGATCATTATCAATATATTCAGAATATTTATCAGCTCCTAAAAGAGGAAACAGTATGCCTATTTCTTTATTAGAATAATTTCTAAATATGTATTTTTTTAATATGGTAATACAGGTGTATTATTTTCTGGGAAAAACGGGTTTTTCCGACACCGATTTTCCCGGAAACCTTGGACCTCTGCGTGGCACCTCATAATTGGGCCTAAAATGAAAAGAGCTAAACCGTAACAGCAATTCCCTCACGCTATTAGCATTATAACCGTTATTACTTCCTTGACTTCTGTTTGATCTGTTCCAGATCCAGTTTATAACTTCCTGGATATTAAAATCGACCATTCCCAATGAAATATCAGTCTATAATGCAACAGTTATTAATTTATCACTTCGTGCACGACCATTAAAACAACCTATTTATTGCAGGTCGTAAAACAAGTCTAAATATGTGTGCGTGTACTAGGTACAATTTAACTGCATAGATAGAAGTCGGTTACAGTGTATCTAACGCCCAGAGTAGGGTGATAAACTAATTTAATCCGGCTCAATAGCATAATGATGTTAATATAATATTGTATTCTCTACTGGGATGTACTGGACATTATCAGGTTTCTGTCACAATATTTAAATTCCTCGGTATTGGGTAAAATTTGTCAAACCAGCAAGGCCGCCGCGTGTACTTGATCCCTTGGCGGACATCCGCCTCTCGAGAACCAAGGGACGCCATGCGATTGACGTATCTCAACGGAGTTCCCCCAAACGCGAGGGTTAGGGTGAGATGCATCGTTATGTAAGCCTCTCCCGCCTAAACGTGCACAAAGCACCCTCCATTGCAACCATGAAGTGGCGTACGCATTGCGTTGGATGACTCATGCTTTCCGCGTTTACCCTCAGCTGATGCGCTGCGGGCCGGAGCGAACTGCACGCACGATGTATTTTATAATCCTTGGACACTTTTTGGAGAAGTCCGTTGCTTTGAGGATTTGATTATAAAGTAATTTATTGTGTGGTGTGATCCATAATTCTGCTTTTATTGCAGTGTACTTTTTGCTATCTTGTATTTTTGTTATTCTAAAATCACTTTTAACAAGGATCAACACGTAAAAAATAGCTACTTCAAAGAGATCTTTTTGCATCCACATTTTACTTGGATTGTTTGGAATTGGATTGAGCTTGTTGTAGGGATAGGATTGTTTCAAAGAACCAAATTGCATTTAAAAAATAAAACTGAAAGAAATTGCAAATTTGGCTGACATTTGAGATAAAAAATGCAAATAACTGTTTCATTGAAAATGTTTCATAATTATTAATGGTAGTTGTAATAGTCATTAGGGAATATTTTTAGAATTTATCAAAACATGCTGACAAAATTATTGGTAAAACTTGGAACTCGTGTGCAGTTAGTACACACCCATACCCTTTATTTTAATATGTATGTGACCCTTTCTATCTCTCACACTTAAATAATCTACACCACCTTTTCGTTTTCCTATTGTTTACATCTTCCGTGAGTTGAGGATCTTTTATCTGTTTGAAAGTGGTTGACACGTGATAAAGTACAAAATGGAAGCAAATGAAATGTCTTCATTGACTTTCACGACGTGGAATGTACATATAAAATGCTGCTGAATATTGTATGGTAAAAAGAAAATTACTTTTCAAACAATATTGAGCTGTGTAATTGTACTATTAACTTAAATTATTGTCGTTTGTTCCAAATTTGTAACTAAAAATGATAAGTAACGAAACAAAAAATCATTGGTGTGGATACTTTACTACTTATTCAACAGAAGGCCGTTTCTGTGCTTAAAATTTGTAGAAATTATATATGTATAACAAAAACTTATTTACGGACTTTGTTTTCAGTCATGGATATTTTGATTTTTTTAATTCAATACAGACAGATTCAAAATGTAATTTCTCCAATTTTATTCTGGTATGTTGGGATTATTTTTTATAATTTGCAACATACTCGCAATTTTTGGATGCCACATAATAATGGAATTAATAAATCAAATAAATAAGAACGTATACTAATAATAAAATTCAAAGAAAATATACAAAACTATTAGAAAATCTCTAAAATTAGTTAATCTAAATGCATGTAATCGAACACTATGGAGAATTTGTCTCTGAAAGTTTACCTTTTTCGATCTTGCATTACGGAAAACGTAGAATAAATTTTACTTTTTATAATTCCCCACAACAAAGTCAGATTTTGTTAGATTGGGAAATCTAGCTAGCCAGTTAAGGCTCCTCATGAAAAATGTAGAATTTAAACATTATTTTTACTATTTTCGATGGAAACAGTGCTATCATGTGATCAGTTTTTTAACGTTACAACCGTAACAAATATAAAAAATCTAAACTAGTTCGCAAACTATGAGAAATCGCGTCTAATGTACCTTAATAAAATCGAAAGAAAATGAATATTTTACATACAAAATCAGGTTATACATGATACAAATTTTTAGAGTATTTTCTCAAGGAACTAGAGAAAACCCTTCTACATAAGTTAGGGTGTGGTACGAAATCGCGAAATTTAGCTGTCTCCTTAAGAAGAATTACTAAATTATTGAATTATATTCCAAAAAAATTACAATCTGATGCATTAAGTTATTAAATTGCTATGAATACCTAAGAAGACGAAACCTTATGTATTTACACATATGAATAATAATAATCTGAAATTCCATATTTTTCACAAAATCTCTAGATATACACCTTTCTCTTCTATGTCTCTAGTTTCATGAATTTTGAGTATTTTCCCTAGAATTAGGGAAAAAGTTCCTAAAACCGGCATCACTGTATTGCTCTCTATCGACTAATCGTTAAGCTAGAATTATTTATGTCTATTTTTACTAACTAGAAAAAAATATTAATACGCAGACTCAAATATTATTTCTACAAAATCAAAAAATTACGAAATATATGTCAAAATATTTTACGCAAATCTCGAATAAAACGGAAAACGAAAAATAATTGTTCAAGTAAGATACCAGACTAGCTACGATCGCAATCATGAACTTGACGCAACGCAATCACCCCCAAACTACCCTAGCTGGTAAATATTTAACCAGACCCGGTGCTCCCGTACATTCGACCCCTCCGAGACGCGATCCGATTTATAACACACCTGGCATTAGGCCCGTTCCCTTTGGAGAGCGGGAGGCTAACCAGTAACCAGTCGTTGCGGAGATCGATGGGATAACGGTGTTCGAACGGTTCGGCTCTCCCTGACGTCGATATCGGAAAAGATCAGGGTGCGAGACAGATTGGTAACCAATAAAGCGAGGAAAGTGTACAAACGGCAATTCGCGTGATTGATTTACTGAAAATTGTCTGGAGAGGTACGTATGATGTGTTTTAGATCGTCGTGGAGTAGATTGAAGAGATAAAATATTTGTTTTAAGTAAGTGATAAGAGAAATATAAAAATGATGTAATGATTAAAGCAAAAATCGATAAAAAATGTACAAATTTTGAGTAAGTTATCCATATTAAGAAAATTAAAAGTATCACTACTTACTGCTAATTCTCTTTTTGTTCTGCACATGTGCACAAGATGAGCTTGGTCGCACAGTTTATTGTGTAAAACACGTAATTGATAGTTTCTTTGGGAAAAAAATTAAATAATTAAGTCGAATTTAAAATAAATATGCATAAATTTTCAATAGAAAACTTGTTGAGAACCGCTGATTTCGTTATAGAATTTACGCATTACCAGATCATGCATACAGTGTTGCCGATGTTACGCAAAATCCTTAAACTCTTAACTAATTTGCATATGAAGGAATTTTTACAACATTTATCATATTTAGTTAAAATTTCTTACATTTGCATGTTCAATTAGCGACATTTCCTTGATGGACTACTTGATGGTCTCTACCCCTTGGCTTACATACGTTTGAAATAATTTTTTAATCTTTGGACGAATCTGCGTTTAAAATTTTTGTACTTTCAATCAATAAAAAAATACGCTTTTAACATACCTACTATGTTATTATTCGAATAAATCGCCATAATTTACTAAAAATATTAAATATATTTAAAGGGAAAACACCGTCCTTGAAAATAACAAATCGACACAAACGTTGTGTTGCAATAATGGGATTAATTAAGTCCTTCATGTTCCTTCAAGATTTTGTGGTTAATTCCGACCATATCTACTAGATGTCTCATATCAGTTGTTTTACTTAAAGTCCCCAGATTGAGTATTATCTTGTTTATATTTTGCAAGACATTATTCTGTCATTATGGAACTGTAATTTGATAAAATAGTTCCGTTTTTTAATTAGAACATTTGATTTTGAAAGTAACTTAAGCTTAAATGTATCTTGCTTTATTTTTTTTTCTTAATTTCCAGTAGAACATGAATTTTCTTCAAAATTGAATGCAAATCCTCTAAATATTAAAATTATTGAAAATTCCTCAAATTGAAGGAAATTCTTCAAGAATGGCAACAGTAGTTCGGAAATAGGCGGCTCTTAACAGAATCGGATTCAGTTTACTAGTGTAATAGTTCACACAGTACAATATTATTGATAATAAATAGTGACGTTAATTATAAAAGTTAAGAGAACACGCAAAAGTGAAAACGGCCAAGTACAAGGCTTTGAATTCAGACAAGATTGCGGTGTCATATTAACCATGTTGAAAACATCACTACGCGCATTTTTAAATTTAGTGGTGTAAAATTTCCTAATATTTTATTTAATACATAATATTTGTGCTAGGAAAATAACCTTAACCAGTAACTTAAAATTGCAAGTCGTACGCCTGCTACAAATTTTTTGGGACCTAATTTTTGAAAAGTGTTCTAATTAGATTCATTTTTAATTCATCGTTCATTCGTTTCTTTACAATAGTTAATATTGAATTTATAATTGTCGTCTGTATGTCATAACATTTTGCGATCTGTTTTAGTATCTCGACAGCTCCAACATTGTTTTTTTAACAATTGAACGTCCGAGAAATGTAAATGTCCAACATTAATTCTAAAGAAATTAAATGAATAAAAAAATATATAATTATTGAAGCAAATGAAAATGAAGCAGGAAATGTTACAACTTTTTTATTTAAAATTAAAAATTATTAGATTTTGATAAAAAATAGAAAGCTTTGAGGTTTCTAAAAATATTTTAAAACCAATGGGAATTCGGGAAAAGTGATTAAACCCATTTTTGCTTAAAAGGAATTATAGAATTAACAAAAATACTGTCTCGTATATTATTTGGTGCCATATTAAAGCAGTTTTATTAACGTACATCATCACAAAATATGTTTTTTTACATCCAATTGAGCCAGGACCTGAATTGAGCGATCAGTGTTTCCAGTCACGAAAACCCATTAACTATTAATCATCGCAGAAAATTCCTACAAATGCGATTTCCCCCGCAGTTCCAATTCCAGACATTGCAACATTGTATGGCGAATCGATTCAGTTTTACATTTCCGGTTTACTCCGCCATATTAGACGGATTACTGGTGCAGTTCCAAAGCGCAACAGACGCGTTCCCCTTTCAGCTTTAAACGCGGCGGGCGGCTAGACAAAGACGCGAATTTTAGCGAGGAAATGAGGCTCTGACCTATTTCGTATTGTCCACAGGATGCGTTTCTATTGCACCGCTGTTGCTTTTGTCGCAGAACAAAAAGTTAGTCCCGCAATATTGTCGCAGCGCTGTTCATTTGCTAATCTCCTTAAACATGTGTGTTTGTGAAAGGCCGGTGTATTATTGCTAGTTCGGGGACATGCGGCTTCTGACAGAACCGGACTTGGTCTATTAGTGAATATGTGCTGTTTTCTTTTACTCATGATTTCGGAATCATAACGCGTTACGATCCGAAATCTAGCAATCTGATTGGTTTCCATCGGATCGTAACACGTTATGATTCCGAAATCATGAGAAAAGGGCTATGAACTACTAATTCACAAACAAATATGTAAAAGTGAAAACACTTTCTCGACAGAGTTCGGTTCAGACATAGTTTATGTGTCGAGTCACTATGTATGAATATCCAAATAAAACAGTAACATCTTAATTAAAAAAAATGTAATAGTATGTTAATCGGTATCCTCGTTTTTCTTATTGTTAATAAACGTACGCTACTTTTTAAACTGTTTTATTTTCATAAACGCATACAAACGTACTTTCGTAACTAACGTAATACACCATCACCATACTACTACTGACAAGTAATACCAACGTATCTCTACCACTAGAAGGCTGTTACCAACCGTACTCTTAGTCTTAGAACATTAAAATAAATTTATAATTTTAACATGATTCTATGTATTAATAATCGATAGCAAGTAAATTAGTGTAAATATAGATATAAGATATAAGTTTTAATGGAAAATCTTATGTGCAAGTCTAATTAAGTTCTATGACAAAAACATGGCATCGAACCCTCAAAAGAGATCACAATGTGTCGATAATGAATTATTATTCCGATTGTTAGGTATTCTATGCTTGTATCATGAGTAGGTGATGTGTAATGTCATAAAATAACACATTTACCTGTTGTTTTGAAAATGTTTGAAAGATAATTAGTGGTTTTTGAAAGATAATTAGATGTTTAACTAATATTGTAATAATTAAGAATTAGGCTTAGGGTGATTGCACCAGTTAAGGAACATTTAAGCCAAATTCATTTTTGTATAATTCANAAAAAAAAACAACAAATCATCAATCAATACAGAGATAAGATAATGCGTTCGCTACTGCTGTTGCAATTTTTAACTAACTAACTTTTTTGTTTTTCGACATACTGACTTCGGACCGTTTCCATTCAATGCAGAACGGACAATCAGAACCAGAGTAGTGGGGAGATTTTTTAAATTATTTTCTAACCTTAGGTGGCCAGAAAACAGCCCCGATCTCATTGTCAGTCCTTTAGACATATTTTTTTTACCTGAAAATTTACAAGTATTGAAAAAAAAATACAGGACGAAATGCTTGATAATTTTGAATTTGTTTTTGAAGCAATTAATAGTAAATTAAAACATATTTTCAACTGTATTATCACAATCACTTGCATATTGATTTGTAAAAATTGTAGGTATTTTAATGTTATTTCGTTTGTAGGTATTCTCCTTATGTTGTTGTAAAGGTTAGTTATAAAAAGCGTTGTTTGTTATTTTCATAAGGATGAATTTTAATTTTTTTTAATGATTTATTTTATTTTATACATATATATTTTATTCCAGCAAATTTTGATGTCAAATGAAATAAAGGAAAAGTCGTACATTTGTATTTAAAGTTTCTTTCTATCTTTAATTATTAAACCTTAAGTGGATGTCAAAATACAAAAAAAAACTGTACCTACATTCCGCGACGTACTAATAACCAACCTTGTATATTAAATAAATTTATCGTCATCATCAAATATTAAAAAAATTATATTACAAGCGGTTTAAAATATTATTACGAATTTTGTTTGTTTGGAAATATATTTTCTGCCGTATTTCAATATCAAAAAATGAAAATAGTAGGTAGCTAATTAACGAAATTATGATTAAATAACTTAATTGTAAGAATATCATATGAAACTACATAGATATTCTATGTATATCATAGTTGATTCTTTAAAAACATTTCTATCTATACCTACATCATACATTTAAGTAAATACAGTAACGCAAAAAACAGATATTGATAAGAAAGTGTACAAAAGAAATCCATAAGTACGCCTGGCAACATTACCAAAGTCTTGTTTATATGTTGCTAGGATAGGGGTAGGTATGCGGGCCGCTGCATTTGATTCTTCCTAAAATTCTGCTGGTGGTGTACTCTACCGGCAATTCGGAAATTTAAAACTGCCGGCCTATTCCAGTAGCGGTCTGTGGCTATAGCTATTTTATCTGTGCTACTACTGACAAGTAATGCCAACGTATCTCTACCACTAGAGGGCTGTTACCAACCGTACTCTTAGAACATTAAAATAAATTTATAATTTTAACATGATTCTAACAGGTGTTTGTATTAATAATCGATAGCAAGTAAATTAGTGTAAATATAGATACAAGTTTTAATGGAAAATCTTATGTGCAAGTCTAATTAAGTTCTATGACAAAAACATGGCATCGAACCCTCAAAAGAGATCACAATGTGTCGATAATGAGTTATTATTCCGATTGTTAGGTATTACATGCTTGTATCATGAGTAGGTGATGTGTAATGTCATAAAATAACACATTTACCTGTTGTTTTGAAAATGTTTGAAAGATAATTAGTGGTTTTTGAAAGATAATTAGATGTTTAACTAATATTGTAATAATTAAGAATTAGGCTTATATAAACTTTGATGACTCTTTTTGCGTACTTCGACAATTTACTTCTTTATAAAATATATTTATTTTGCATGTAAAGGTACAAAGAAACAATTTTATTAAAATCTGTTTTACATTGACAATTTATTAATGAATTAATTCATGAAGTCGCTTCATCAATAAATTGGACAAATGTAATGCACCAAGTCTGCTGTCAAATAACTTCATGATTCATGAATTTATTCGTCTAGTTCTTCTATTTTCGTCAATTTCTTCGTGAAGTTTAGAAGTACCAACCCAACAGATTTCCAGCCTCAGATCAGTAATGAGGTTATGTTACTGGAATAATAATATGTAAATAATTGTGTGGCGTCGTACTAGTTTTGCATTTTTGCAATGTTTTTACTGATTTGTTACAAAAACTAATATTTATACAGTGCTTTCGAAAAGTAACGAATAAATTCATTATTTTTTAAATTGAGAAGTTTTCGAAAAAATCCCCTGGCACGTCCATTTTGCATTTAAAAAAGGCACTTTTTGACAACCGACACATATTTGTGACGTCATCGTTGTTCGAGATATGACGTCATCGACAATTTTTTTAAATAGCAACCCCCCAATTTTTACCATGCCATTTGAAAGAGCGTGTCATTCTACATACACAGATCATGAAAAATTATGGTGTTACATAACAAAAATTTCAAGAAAATAAATTATAAATTTAATTTTCACAATACTGAAAATGATAATGATTATGTAAAAATCGACTAAATTAAATGTTCAAATTGTGCACCGTTGGCTGCCTGACAGTAGCCAAGACGATTAATAAATTTTTGGACATTATCAATAACTTAACTAACAGTAATTTAAATGGCCAGAATATTGTTATTAACCAACTAGTTTAAAAAAAAAATTTTCCATTTGAATGATCGATCTTTATGAGAAGTTGTTGAGGCACAAATTGTATAATAAAAATAATTATGGTTAACGGTCACTCCTTTCCACAAGTTTTTCAAAATGTATCCAGTAGTTTTTTTTATCCTGCTTTACACTTTTTTTTTTATCCCAATACTGACTGGACCTGTATTCCCAGTATGTGTAAAATTATCCAATCCAATACTCTTAAGTTATTCCAATTTCTTCGTTAAGCTTTGCAATTTGTGTAGTGCTGCTTTCATTGGGATTAAAGCAGTAAATAATAAGTTTTATATCATCAAAATCCTTTTCACTTTTTCATTATCATGTTTGGAATCGCAATCAAACCACATTTGAAATAATTCCAGTTTATTTATTCTTTCTCTTTTGGCATATTAAGTCATTTATGCCTTTTAATTGTTAATGGAGATGAATTAATAAATTAGAAAGAAAAAAATTCAATTTGTACTACAATCGATAATAGATTTTGCAGACTCTCAACAAAATTCATGGAAGAGCTGACTGATTGTTGTGAACANTTCCTTTAAAATTAATACCAAAGCTAATAACTGAAAAGTAAGAAGAGCTCACCTTTTAAAGTTCTTAATTCTTGAGCAGTCAGACTTGGGTGTACCAACTTGCCCAGATTTCAAATGATAACTGTTATAAATTCACATGACCTACAGGCTAACCAACTTACATAACGGAAAATAAGATACCAACCTAATATATAAAAAATAAGCGGAAATTTTAAATCACAAGGAATCCTTAATATTACTTAAAATATAGGCGAGTGTTCCTTTACTGGTGAGTGTTCCTCAATTGGTGCAATCACCCTATATAAACTTTGATAACTCTTTTTGCGTACCTCGCCAATTTACTTCTTTATAAAATATATTTATTTTGCATGTAAAGGTGCAAAGAAACAATTTTACTAAAAGCTGTTTTACATTGACAATTTATTGATGAATTAATTCATGAAGTCGCTTCATTAATAAATTGGACAAGTGTAATGCACCAAGTCTGCTGCAAAATAACTTCATGAATTTATTCATCTAGTTCTTCTAATTTTCGTCAATTTCTTCGTGAAGTTTAGAAGTACCAACCCAACAGATTTCCAGCCTCAGATCAGTAATGAGGTTTTGTTACTGGAATAATATGTAAATAATTGTGTGGCGTCGTCGTCGTACTAGTTTTGCAATGTTTTTACTGATTTGTTACTTACAAAAACTAATGTTTATATAATATGTGTCAAAACGGTACCGCTGTTGTAACACTAAAATTATGAGTGGAAAGGAGAAATTTTTGAAATTTATTTGCTTCTTTGATTTGTTGGTAGAACTGATTCATGTGTCAAAAAAGTCAAAAAAACTTGAGAAAGTCTGTAGCATTGTAAAACCACACTGTTTACCAATAAATTCGTGGATTAATTCATGAAGAACTTCGTCAATTTATTAATGAATAAATTGTCATTGTAAAACAGTTACAAGAAATTTGAAAATCACCAACAGAGCAGAAAAGAATCTACCTTTTTTCAATGTGGATGACTAGCAAAAGGTCAAAATTTATCATTTGCTTCCTCAAAAGCTATTTATAAAGAAGTATATGTCCTTAAGGATTTGTATTGACCTAGTCATCATTTTGTTTTATTTTGTAACACTTAACTCATTACTTAAGTTTTTACCATCTCCTAACATAATATTCACATATATATTTCGTAATATTTTCTTTTTATAATGTAACCTAATTTATTATTAAAAAAAACTCAATTTTGTGAAATATTAGTTTTATTTTCTTAGCATTCTTTCTATACATACTTATGTAGGTATTTATAGAATATAGAATTGTACAATTATGTATAACTACCTAGATGTGTTAGACCGTTTAGCAAATTTTTTTTTATAGATTAGACCTGGTCAGAAGTTAAAATAATGACCTAAGTGACAAAGTTTTATTTTATTTAAAAATTTAATTTAAATTTTTATAACGGTAATTTAAATGGCCAGAATATTGTTATTAACCAACTAGTTTAAAAATATGTTTTTCCATTTGAATGATCGATCTTTATGAGAAGTTGTTGAGGCATAAATTATACATATAATAAAAATAATTATGTTTAACGGTCACTCCTTTCCACAAGTTTTTCAAAATGTACCTATCCAGGTATTTTTCTATTCTGCTTTACACTTTTCCTTTTATCGCAATATCGCCTAGACTCACCCGTCCCATGGAGGCCGGTGTCCCCCAGGGCACCGTCCTGTCCCCACACCTATACACCATTTACAACTCCGACATCCCACATCCCCCCAACACCAACATATACTTATACGCCGACGACCTGACAATCACATCCCAATCCGTAGATCCTAGATATTCCGTCTCCCTCCTCCAAAACTCCTTAGACCAACTTGAAACCTGGTGCAACAGGTGGAAAGTCAAAATTAATCCCAACAAAAGTTCGGCTATCCTTTTTACCAAACGAAAAATCCCACAAAACCTCGACAGACTGACACTATCCCAGGAACCTATCTCCTGGAATCGACAAACACGATACCTGGGCGTGACGATGGACCAGCGTCTCACGTGGAAACCGCACATCGTGGAGACGGTGGCGCGAGCGAAGACCACCAGGGCTAGGCTCTATCCCTTACTCAAAGGTGGAAACACCCTCAGTTTAAGGAATAAGCGAACGCTTATCAAGGTGGTACTTCAACCGCAGCTAACCTACGCCTCCACGGCGTGGGGTCACGCGGCAAAAAGCCACTTAAAGTCATTACAGGCTGTGGAAAACATAGCCCTCCGCACGGCCACCGACGCGCCCTGGTACGTAAGAAACACTGACATATTACGAGACTTACAATACACAAACGCTACACAGACAATAAGACAAAACGCGGAGAAACGATTTGACGTAGCCGCTAGACATGACAATCCCCTCCTCAGGCAAGCCGTTGACTACGTACCCGACGTGACCGACAAACACAAAAGACCTAGACACCAACTTTTTGACCCTGGGTGACCACCCCAATGACCCCCCCCCTGCCCGCTAACCTTTTCTGTTTCAGAGACAGCCAGGATCAAGAAACGAAGACAACGACACACACACACACACACACACACCCCATACCCTCCTTAACCCTCCCCTCCCGCGCTAGCCTAAGGGCCACCTTAGCAAAGCGCATCCCAGGCTGCATAGCCGCACTACCCTACCCAACCATACCACACATAAACATGACACTACCCCCGGGGTTTACACAGACGAGCCGGCGAAGCAAGAAGAGCGCCAGAAGAAAGGGCCCTAGCCGGCGGGGCCCAGCCAGGACAAAAGGAGGTCCCACAAAGCGCCTACACCGGCCGCATTTGCGGTCGGGGTAGACGACGGATGGGGCCCACCTACGAAGGCTGTCCAGGCCTACACGAGATGAGGCAGGATAAAGAGGGATAATCCCCCTCGATCCCAAATCATTGAGACCAATTTCTAGCCATAGAATAATGGCGCGCGCGCCTAGACTCGTATTGCCAGTATGTGAAATTATCCAATCCAATACTCTTAAGTGATTCCAATTTCTTCATTTAGTTCTGCAATTTGTATATAGCGCTGCTTTCATTGGGATTAAAGCAATAAATAATAACTTGTATACCATCAAAATCCTTTTCACTATCATGTAACCTTTGGGATCGCAATCAAACCATATTTTAAATAATTCCATTTTATTTATTTTTTCTCTTTGGCCATATTAACTCATTTATACCTTTTAATTGTTAATGGAGTTGATAATAAATTAGAAAGAAAAAAATTCAATTTATACTACAACCGACAGTAGTTTTTGCAGACTTTCACAATAAATTCATGGAAGAGCTGACCGATCGTTGTGAACAGTGTCTAGTAAACTACTGATATGAGAACTGAATCTGGATCTGTAACAACCTAAGCTCTAATTATTACTTATAGAACAACCAACAAGGTATATAGTTTAAAAAAATCAAAATTAACCGATATTTCTCTTTGGTTTCAGGGAGGATACCCAGCCAAACTAAAGAAGGTGCTCATAGTGACGGCGCCCCTATGGTTTAAGGCGCCGTTTAAGATCCTGCGGTTATTCGTGAGAGAGAAACTAAGGGAGAGGGTGTACACAGTGTCAGTGGCGCAACTGTCCAGCCACATACCCCGNCTGCTTTCATTGGGATTAAAGCAGTAAATAATAAGTTTTATATCATCAAAATCCTTTTCACTTTTTCATTATCATGTTTGGAATCGCAATCAAACCACATTTGAAATAATTCCAGTTTATTTATTCTTTCTCTTTTGGCATATTAAGTCATTTATGCCTTTTAATTGTTAATGGAGATGAATTAATAAATTAGAAAGAAAAAAATTCAATTTGTACTACAATCGATAATAGATTTTGCAGACTCTCAACAAAATTCATGGAAGAGCTGACTGATTGTTGTGAACAGTGTCTAGTAAGCAACTAATATAAGAACTGAATCTGGATCTGTAACAACCCGAGTTCTAATTATTACTTATAGAACAAACAACAAGGTATATAGTTTAAAAAAGCAAAATTAACCGATATTTCTCTTTGGTTTCAGGGAGGATACCCAGCCAAACTAAAGAAGGTGCTCATAGTGACGGCGCCCCTATGGTTCAAGGCGCCGTTTAAGATCCTGCGGTTGTTCGTGAGAGAGAAACTAAGGGAGAGGGTGTACACAGTGTCAGTGGCGCAACTGTCCAGCCACATACCCCGGGAATCGCTGCCTACCCAGTTGGGGGGTTCCCTCATCCTGGACCATAATGGTTGGTTGTCGCACTGCCTCCTGTCAATGACCACCACGGGACCGGAATCCCCTCTTCCCCATTACGGTGAGTACCCTTTTGTGTTCGTGGAACGGTACTTGCGAATTAAGTCATGCTCCAATATTTTGAAATTGTCGTAACTTTGGAATTTCTATGTTTTGTATAAAAAAAGTGTATTAAAAGTCAGATTTGATTTTGTAGAGTTGTTTTGAGTTTAATCTTAATAAAACAAAAAATGATGAAAAACATATGCAGGGTGTCTCAGAATAACGTGTACAACGGTAGATCATAAATTCGTGGACTCATAATAGGCAGATTCAAAAAATTTTCACAAACTTTGAGGCCACCTAGCGGCCAAACGAAGTGATTTCGCTTATAGGTGAAGCCTAAGTCTGCCTATTTTGAGTCCATGAATCTGTGGTCTTCCGTTGTACATGTTATTCTGGGACATCCTGTATATACTGCACTATCTGTCAGGTTAATGCCGTCATATGTTTAAAATTTAACAAAATTGTCGTAGTACGAAGCAAACTTCTTATTTGTGTTCCATTCTGATGGGTAAGACCTTTAAATTTGTACTCAATGAATCATCGAATAATTTGGTCAAACATTTTAGCTATTTAGGAACTAAGTCGAGAAATGTTTCAGATTTTCGTAAAATTTAGTACTTTTTGCTTTTTTTTATAAAAAAGAAAGATACCTTTAAAAACATTTGTCTCTCTTCTGAGTGTAAAATAATAAACAGCAACACTAGTTTTGTTAATAAAAACCTTCACTTAGGATAAAACATGCATAAATACTATAAAATATTCACTTTAACCTTCAATTTGTCATTAAATGATAGATCATTAACTTGAGTTTGCAGGGATGTAACATTATAGAGAAAAAAAAACTATGAAAGTCCCTAACAGAAACTTTGAAATATCTTCAAGCAGGTAAATTGGACAGATATTAATATTAGCAAAAACAAGCAACCAACATATGGCACTGTTTTGTGTTCGATTAATGGGGAAAATAAGTAATAATTTTGAATATCGAAAACGTGATTTGTATTTTACATCTCTCTCTTACTGTATTTATATTATGACGCTCTGCTTCAGGTCTGTGTGGGTCTTTCAGATGTCTTAACATATTACAGTTAGTTGTAGGAATGTCACAACCTTTAGTGACTGGAATTGTTTCAAGTCGAGCATATAAAATTGTCAGACTGAAAATGTTGATCGAGAAGTATTTGCATTCTATATACACATTTTTGGCTTGCAATTTTTGTCACACTGTATGATAAAAGGTAAAAAATAAAGTAAAATGATGAAAGTTTTGATATGTATGATATTGTTACATAGCGGTGCTGGACAATGTCTTTTTGACTTACTACTCTCTTTTCCATATTAAAAATAAATATCCGTTTGTATATTTTTTCATATTTCAAGTTGATGAAGGTGCTTTTGGTAATTTTTCTCTGCATTGTATACTTAGACAAATTAACTAAATTATGTGAACTATCGTAAACTATTATCACTCGCAATAATTACTTACATATAAAATTACATAGTTAAAATCACGATTACATGTTAATTGATCTTATAATGTAACTAAACTAGTAATAACGACATCATCATTGAACTATAATATGGAATATGAAGTATTATAGGTTCTAGTTCAAGAAAATTTCCAAGGTAAAATTTTCAAAATATATAAATACCCGAGATATTTTAAAAATCGATAATTTATTCTGCCGTTGTGACGAAAACCTAAAGTTTAATTCCTCGTTCCAGATGGCAAGACGCCGTCCCCCCAGAAGCGCATAGGCACCCCCAACGACATCGACATCGGCTCCAACAACGCGGTGGACAGCTGGGCCGAGGAGGCCAACCTCAACCCGCCCAGCAGCGCGTCCAGCGGCTTCTCCGACGACGACTCGTTGCACGGCGACGGCGCCGCCCTCACCATGGTGCAGCTGGTGGACTACGTGAGGGACAGGGGCAGGTCGGGACTCATGCAGGAGTACGCGGAGATCAGGCTGAGGCCGCCCGACGGCACCTTCAACGTGGCCAAGTCCAAGAACAACCTGCCCAAGAACAGGTACACCGACGTGCTGTGCTACGACCATAGTAGAGTGATCCTCTCGGAGGTGGATAACGATAAGGACAGTGATTATATACACGCGAACTTCGTGGACGGGTACAAGCAGAAGAACGCCTTCATCAACACGCAAGGTGAGTTCTGGCGGGTTTTGTACGGCCTCGGGCTGATTTAAAAGCAAAAGTGTAGCAAGTAGTTGGCCGTGGAAACTGTAAATTTACAGTTACCAAGACACATCCATAATTTTATTATAAAAAATTGTAGTTCCCATTCTTAAATATATAACATGTAATTGTAAATTTATGTTTATAATTGTAAATTTTTAATTATAAATGTAAATTTACAATTATTGTTAAGTTAAATCCAGAAATTTGCAATAAGAAATTTTAATTTTAAATCTTAAATATAAAATTTAATGTCATATACACATATGACACATTAAAATTGAAATTTTCAATTTCGGATCAATTTTTTTTAATTCTGTACTAAAGTAAAAGTTTCAAAATTCAAGTGTCTATGACTCATTAATAATTTTTTCAAGGATATTTAACAAAAAATATATATTAGCATATCATGTTGATGTAAGTGTAAATTTACAATTATAATTGTAAGTTTACAATTATCATTTATTTTCATAAAATTTAATGTTATTTTTTTAAATTTTAAAACAAATTAAAAGTGCTCTGCAAAATTAATGATTATTAATGATTTATCATCAAGGGTATTCAACGTAAATGTTAGCATATCAACAGTGCTAATTAGTATAAGTGTAAATTTACTATTATAATTGTAAATTAACACTTAGGTTTAAATTTTCGTTTTCATAAGGGAAATATTATAATTATTATCAAATTATATGCCTAAATTTACAAAAAGAAATTTTAACTTTTAATCTTAATTTAATGTCATTTGTGAAAACAACTTCAATAAAAAAAACATATTCAATGCGGATCAAATTTTCTAATTCTGGACCATAATAAGTATTTCTAAATTAAAATGTCTTATACTGGTTTTTAAGAATATCCGACAAAGAAACATATGTTAACTTATCATTGTCATGTTAAGAGGGCTCTATAGTAAATAGGCAACCAGCAATACATTTTTATAGATTTTATTACACAGTTTGTCTAAATATGAATTAATGCACAAATAACAGACTTTCCCCCATTTTAACGCAGATTTTCTATAAAATGAACTTAGTTTGAAACTCGAATAACTTTTTGGTATAAAGAAATTTGTAATTTACGATGCTGAAAAGCGACAAATTACAAATTTCTTTACAACAAAAAGTAATTTGAGTTTCAAACTAACTCCATTTTATAGAAAATCTGCGTTAGAATAGAGGAAAGTCTGTTATTTGTGCTAATGCTCATATTTAGACAAACTGTGTAATAAAATCTATAAAAATGTATTGCTGGCTGGCTATTTGTGATAGAGCCCTCCTAATATAAGTGTAGATTTACAGTCGCCGGGTTATTTCCGTAAATTTACAATAAAAAATTGTAATTTGTAATTTGGGATATAAAATTTAATGTTGTCTGTAACCATGTTCATTAGACAGCAATATTTTGGATTTGATTCAATATTTTTTAAATTTTAGATCAAAATAAGAGTTTGGTTCAAAATGATTTTTTTTTTCTTCAAGGATAATCAATAAAAATGTCAGTATATCAACACCTCGAATTAATACAATTGTAAATTCACTATTATAATTGTATATTTACATTTATTAGTTAAATTTGCATATTTGTAAATTTATGAGTTAGTATATAAATATAATTATACATTTTTCTCAACTTTACAATTATCAGGAATTGTAACTTTCAGTCTTAAATATAAATTCTTCTAAATATAAATTTACAATTCTTACCAAGTTATATTCATAAATTTACAATAAGATATTTTGTGTCTGAATTATAAAATTTAATGTTTTTTTATGTAATATCCTTAAAAGGCAAAGTTTTGGGTACGGATCAATTTTTTTTTAATTCTGGGCCAGATAAAAGCGTACCTCAAAACATTGTCTACACCTTATTAATGATCTTTTCAAGGATATTCAATTAAAAAATATGTTAACATGTCATCACTGCTAATTAATATCGGCCTAAATATATAATAACTGTTCTGTGAGATTTCATATCGGCTTGTTTACAACATACTCTCCCAAAAATAAAATGTTACACGTCAGTTTGATGAGAAACTTTTTAAAATGTGTTATTTGCAAGCAAAAGTTATAAAAAAAATTTAATTGCTTCCCCTGAATGAATAATTTTAAAAAAATAATTAAAAAACACGTGAGAATTCAAATTAATTGTACCTTGTGCGGGTAGTATTAAAAATCTTATTAAAATAAAGGAATCGTAATATTTTACCAAATTAAAGTTGCATTATTAATTCACAAAATCTTTATGAATTCTTCTCATGGACATGTTACATAATTGTTCAAATATTAACGTCATTGTATTAAAATAACTCCAAATAATAAGCGGATGTGGGCAATTATTCTAATCAGTCTGTTAACAAATTTTGCATAGTGATTTTACGAAAAACTTTGAATACCTCGCGGACCTGTTCCTGTGTCCCCGTTTGCCAATTTTATGTAAATTCGATCTTCCGGCCAACTTCAAGCAGGAACTTTTTTCTGTAGGTCCCCTGCCCAAGACCACTCCAGACTTCTGGCGCATGATATGGGAACAACACACGTTAGTTATAGTAATGACCACCAGGGCGATGGAGAGGGGCAGGCCGAAATGTCACCAGTACTGGGAGCCGGAAGTGGGGAGCGAGGCGACCTACGGTCACTTCACGGTTAAGACGGTGACGGTGGAAACCGAACCGGACTACACCGTTACCACAATCAACCTGACAAATAGTAAAGTACGTATCTCGCATTTAGTTGAAACTGACGGTTTTTGACAAAATAAATTGATAAAAAATATTGGTACATGCGAAAAATTTCATAATTTCAATTAATTAGAGACAGCAGAATTGATTCTAGTTTATTGAAATGGCGAAACTCACAAACCACTAGGTGGCGCTGTAAGATATTGCAAATTATGATGATTTCTTTAACGATTTATTAATTGAAAAATTGATAAATGTAAAAAGGGTTAAATATAATCGATATTTACAGACTGACGAAAGTAGGGAAGTGTCGCATTGGCAGTTCACGTCGTGGCCGGACTACGGGGTGCCCCATTCGGCCAAGGCGATGTTGGAGTTCTTGGAGCGGGTCAGGAGGAAACAGGCGAGCATGGTGAACGCCTTAGGTGATACGTGGGCGGGGCACCCTCGGGGTCCTCCTATAGTAGTACATTGCAGCGCGGGCATTGGTCGGACAGGTAAATTTTGCTCTTCACTTTTTTTGTTTAAAAAAAGAAAACATTTAAATTCAATTAAAATAAATACTATATTCCTTAATTTCAATACACATTACATTCTTTTCTATTTTGTATTTAGGTTGTATTATTATAATTGTAATTTTACATTCATAAGCGTAAATCTACAATTATCAAGAGACAGCGATAAACTGACATTCAGAAATTAGAATTTTTGTTCTTAAATATAAAATTTAACTTCACTGATGTAGGTGACTTCATTAAAAAAAGGAAATTTTGTATACGAATTATTTTTTTTATAAATCTGGGCCAAATTCGTGGGCGTGCTTCAAAATTAAAACCATTTGTACTTTCAGTGATTTTTATCAAGAATATTAATGAAAAAATATGTTGGCGTATTGTCACTGCTAATTAATTTATTTATAAGTGTAAATTTGCAGTTATAATTGTAAATTTACATTAATATGTACACATGTAGGCAAAAAAAAGTATCCAACTTAAAACTTTTAATGGGATTTAATTATTGAAACTAATAGAACCCTTTTTTATAACGCCATCATAAATAGTTTATGTCAGAAACTTTTTATTGTCTACAACAGCGTGTTTCAAAATGTATCCAAATACTGTGAGCAAATTAGAGTGTAATTCTCGTAATAAATAATGTTATATTTATATGGTGCTTTCTCGATAATTCGGTCAGAGTTACACAAACTTAATATTATTTACTTTTTTCTGATTAATATTTACCATTACTTCATTTTTAATGAAGATATTTTTTTACCTATTTTTATTCGTAAAAATTCTTCAAAAGGCTTCAGTGGCCTTTATTGACTGCAAAAACGATTATAACTTTTTTGTTTGCAGTTTTTCAAAAGAACTTACACAGCTTAATCCCAAAGATCATTCGGAAATCTTACAATAAGGTCGTCTTGAACTAACATTAACTGTTTTTTAAGAAAACAATGCATTTAATGTTAGAGACAACCTTAAAAAACTTTTTAAGTGATGATTTTGTGGAGATCGGCTACTTTTTAAGTTACATACTCTGTCTAACATTGAATTATACCCTCAATATCTAGTAAATAGCTAAAATTATTCATTAGCAGCATCACATACAGATTAGTAGGTCACTTTGTCAGTAGGTGCAATGTACTGCTTTTTGCCAGTAGGCATTGAGTAGCAATGGCATTCAAGATATGACATATACTTTGTAGGTTATATCTCCACCCACAAACACTAAAAAATGTTACATTTATTTATTTTGAAATGTAAACAGTTGTAAATTGGTAATATTACCAGAAAAAAAAAAGAAAAACAATCAAATATAAAGCTGAGAGCTGCCCTATGAGAGTGATTTTAAATTAATGTAAGGGATGTTATTCCCTTATGTTTTCTCAAATATTAATTATCATTATTATGTTTAATTCTTGAAAAATTGAAAGTATAGAGATAATGATCAATTTCATTTTCAAATTTGAAAATATGGCAAAATGTTGACTGATTAAAAATTGTTTTTAGGTTAACTCTATTTCAAAAAACTGTCAGAAATTTATACTTATCATTATTTTATGAGTAGAATCGCCCCCAAAATTTTTCGTTTCCATTTTCCGCACACGCTGTATACATTTACAAAACTATTTGTCGTTTTCTCCAGGTACGTTCTGCACGCTGGACATCTGCATCTCCAGACTGGAGGACGTCGGCACCGCGGACATCCGCGGCACCGTGGAACGGATACGATCCCAACGAGCTTACTCCATCCAAATGCCAGACCAGTACATATTCTGTCACCTGGCCCTGATCGAATACGCCCTGATGAAGGGCCACCTGCAGTCCGCGGACCTGTCGGGATTCGACCAGGGCGTCGAGGACGACTCCGATTAGATAGATAGTATTTTGGAAATATAGATCTAAATTTAAACAAAAAACGAGAACTTTTATAGTTGCTTTATTAAGATTCCGATTCACAAATGAAACTAACAAATTGGGACGTGACGAGTGTCGCAGGCGAGGGAATGGAGGGGATAAGCGGACGGTGGTGGGACGTTTCGGGTTTATCGGTGAGGTCATCGATAGATTTCGTCGGGATGTTTCTTTCGGCGCAGTCTAGTGGAAGATTTTTCTTGTTCTGTTCTGTGGTTCCTAAATTTTCTCCGAAACGTTAACACACTTATGGTTTTACTGAAATTCGTTGTGTTTAATGTGGATATGTCTATAGAATTGTACAGGATCTGATGAAAACACAATATCTTTGTGGTTGTAACTTTCCGAGAAAGTAAAAATGGCTCGCATCTAATGCAGTAGAAAGGAGTTTTGACTTTAAAATTGTGAGTGAGATGACTACAAAAATTATCCTCAAAATAAATCTTTGGTTTTTATCTCGGTAATGAGAAATAATAGGTTCTCTACAAATGGCTACGTATTTTTCCAAATTTCGAACTTAATTCTTGAAGAGCTGCTAAGATGTAGAATTTTTTATGCTTGCCTCGAGAGAACTAAAAACATTCTCATTAGTCCTGACTGCTAGCTCTCTCCTTTGTATGGTTGCATACATAGTAGGAGCTAAAGCAAGGTCACCAAAGTAAGGGGTGATCTGCCAATATGCCGATTTTAAATCGATGGTGTAAAAGTAACAGATAGTAATGTCGTTATGTACAATTTTAAAGCAAAAGAACTTCATTTAAAAATTCAAAATTACTGTTTTATGAAAGTGTCCGTGGCGCTGAGCTAATAACCTGCCCGAAAAAATCTATTTTCAGTTTTTATTCAAAAGTTGAGATGAACATTTTTTTAATTTATGGAACATTACTTTATTTACTGTTTTTTCATGAAAAATTTATATTTGTTAGCCAGATTCTTTTTATAACTTTGTATGGAAGGGTATTTGACAAAGTCGAACCAGGTTGGAATCGAGGGCGGAGCAGACTTTCTTCCGTTATTCTATTTTTTCAAAGCTTTTTATTGAAAATTGGATATTTACTAACCAACATTCTAGTCAAAATATATTAAAACAATGCAGGTAATTTACGTACCCACACTTCCAAAAAGAAACTTTTCGCCCTACAAATTATTTTACACACTAGTCATTTCTATGTGCCTGCCATATATTTTGATGGTAATTTTTCTTAACTTTTTCTTAATTAGTTTTCAATTTTAAGAAGGATCGTACCAAAAATTCTGCACCATATTTAATATTTCTATTATAGACCCATGTCCTGGTCATGGTGTTTATGCTTTTTCGTTAAATATGAAAAATGAAGTTCCATCAAAACCACTACATTTGAAACAGCGAAATTTAAAAACTAGACTTGAGAATAACTTTTGATGCAAAATATGCCTCGGAAGACGTTCTAAATAACTCACTGCAGGTTTGCGAAATGAATTCATTGCACCAAGCATGGAGACGCATCCACAATTTATAACTCCGTGACTGTGTTGTCGAGATACGCCCACTCTGAGACGGTCAGTCTATAAAAGAAATTGAATCGGTTTTCCACTAGACAAGCCAAGCCGAAGTGTTATTATTGTTTCAAATAAAATTATTTATTTAATCTGTTGAAAAACTAGTAACGTTTTAGTAGTCGTTTTTTGTGGTTTCTCAGACCCACATTTGCAGTAAAACGTCGCGTTGCGTTGGGGACTCACGATGATTTTATGTACGGTTTGAGTTCTGGGAACGGTTTGTAAACGTGTAAATAATTTTTTTTTTTTAGAATGTGATGGAAATGTGTACTGTGGTTGGTTAGTTGTTAGATAGTATCGGAGTATAATGTGATTCTGTTAAAAGTATTTTTCAAGCTATTTTTCTAGGAGATGCCCTAGGTTTTATTAGGAGTATATATATTACAATTTTTGACATATCTTCCTTCTGTAACAGGTTGTCTCTGGTTTTAAGGCCCGCAATCCGGCGGGAACGGGCAAACGTTGAAAGTGTACGCGATCGGATTGACATACATCACAAAATTCGACAATAGTGTATATAAATTAGGCCTAAATGTTTTAGTTTTGTTTGAGTGGAAAAACTAGCAGAATAAATTTTTGGAAGCCGAATTCCGATTATTTTTCCGTGCGATGTTTGCCCGGTCTCGACGTCGAAACTTTCTCACTTCATAAGTGTTTCCTAGAGATAGATTTTGCGTCGATCCCGCATCTCGCAAAATGTATCTGTTAAATGTATGTTTTCCCTTTATTAACTACTTACGAAAAGTTAATTATTAAAATGTAATAATTGTATAGTATCGAATTAAAAAAAAAATCTATTTGTTCAATGGAACCTGACACTTAAATCTATACGAAGACTGTCCAGTTTTTAAAATGTCCAATTGTTTCGAGATTCGTTTCTAAGGCTCACGCGGGGTGTCCCGAACTAAGGGTAAACGAATTTAACGGCGGAAGCACTAATCATCATAAAACGATTTGCTGCGGGAAACAAGACATACATTTTTTTCAAGAGGAAACTGATGTTAAAACGTGGAGATTGAGTTTTATCGGTCAACTTTTCATTAAGTTATTGCTATGATTTGAAATGCTTTAGTTCTACGAATCTTTGATATGTTTCAAAGGCGAGTTTTTGAAAAATTGCAAAAATAATTTAAATATGGTAGATTCTTAGAAGTTAACGCGTCTCTTGCCACAGTGAAAAATGGAAAAATTGAGAACTGATCCCATCAAAAACAAGCAATGGTCGCACTTGTAGACAATGTAATGTCATTCATTTTCCTTTAAAAATAACGTAAGTTCAGAAAATTTCAGTTCCATTGGGTGCCATTTTTTAAATTTGATACAAAATGACGTTTTTCCCGTGTAATTTAGAATAATTGTGGCTCCTAAGTACGTAAGGATTTATAGGAATCTTATTTGGACTAGTATTACACGTTAAATTTTTTTATCGTTAATTTGGGACGCCCTGTACGGTGATTTTAATTAAAGTGTATCTGAAAACCCCATATTGTTAAAAGTTACGATAATTTAATCCTTAAAATTGCATTGCTGAAGTATTATATATTGATTATTTATGAAACATTATTTTTAATGTAAATATTGTACCTTATTTCTTAATATATGACATGCTTTTTAAAAAACTGTTTAAATTTAAATTCCTCGTTCTGTTATCGTTTAAGCCTGAATGGAAATAGGTTGGCGATATATGTTTGGAAAGGTAGGTAAATATTTAAGAGACACGACTAAAAATAAATCTAGGAATGTACTATTTTAAAAAAAAAATCGCCCGGGGAATATTTTTAGTCAGAATACTTTGTTTTAATATTTTGATTTGAAACAAGACGACCACCCCTTGGTGGGTGTTTTTTCTTCACTTCCTTTTTATCCACCTGTTATATCACATCAGGTGGATTTATATTATGTAATTTACTTAAAGTAGGTCAATTTCAAAAGTCGTTGACTCTGAGATTCGCATGCTAAACACAGTGCTTTAAAAAAAGTAGTAACAAATGATTGATGAAATGATGATGAACAACATAGACATTGCATTGACAAAAAATGTATATATCGGAGTTATACTTGATTTTATGAAATTATTTTCGTTGCAGTGTCTGCCACTGCATCGGTTTCATACAGTTGGTTTAAAATGTTAACTGGCAACACTGATAAGTGTGCACATACAACCAAGTTGGGAAGCTGAAGAGAGACAATTTGGATAACATGATATTACTTTCAGATTCTGTCAATCATACAGGGTGTTTGGTAAGTTGATGCATTCCTTCCAGGAGGTAATAATACAAGTGTTTTGTGATGTTAATTAATATATATTCCAGAAACGCTTAGTGTTAAAGTTTTAATAAAAAAATGCTTATTTATAAATATTGCGGAAACCACTCAGAATATTTTAATTAAATTTTTCAGGCTTTGACAGTTATCAAACAATACATGTTTTACGATAAAAATATTGCTTTCAGTTTCACCAGTGACATGCGCACAGGCACATCTGGATATATTTAAAGAAAAAAATGATACGCCACGTATTTTTCTTAAAATAAAAATTTTTTTTGAATTAAAAGCGTTAACATTGAACCGTGTTTGATAATGACGGTTTGACGTTAGACGTGGATTTTCCTCAGCCCAATAATAAGCATTATGGTACTTGGTAATCCCTTCTCGATTAAAATTGGATCTGCGACACCCGAAGACGCCTAGCAACGACGCATACACTCGTCGTCGGATCTTTCTGAAAAGTTCTAAGAATGACTTTTGTCATTAGGGCCTTAACGTGCAGGAGCTTCTATGTGAATTTGCCTGTGGTGTACAGTTCCCGTTTCACTGACCATTCGAGAATGACGCTGATATTCTCGATGTGCCTCAGCACCATTTCTGTCATAAAGTCCATACATGTAAACAATATCTGCAGATTCAGCAATCGGAAACGCAGCCATTTCAGCAAAAAAGTCGCACAAGTAAAGTGAACTCACTCGAAATTACGTAAAACACACAAAACAGGTTGAGCTCTTAAAACTGCTTCACACTCAAACACTCAAAGTGACAGCTATTATTAATTTTGTCAAATAACAAAAACGAGTGCAGAGCCAACTTGCTAATTTCTGTTTAGATAGTGAATAGTGAATCTAAAAACTGATAAAAAATTTTTAGACTGATCTTAACTGCAATTTTTGTAATAAAATTGATATAAAAAAAAAGCTGAGTGAATAATTTCTGCTATTTTTCAAATTATTGAAACCAAATTACGTCATGCAATAAATCGATTTTAATTTTTTTTCCCCGAAAACTGTTGTGTCATAAGAAAAACAGTCGAGATACCTTTTCTTTTCCAAATTAAACAAGAAATTCAAAAATAATTTTTATTTTAAAAAAATCAGTGGTGTTTCATCTTTTTCTTTAAAAATATCTGTATCCTATGCGCACGCCACCGGTGAAACTGAAAACGATACTTTTATCGTAAAACATGTATTGTTGTCAACTGTCTAAAGCAGGGGTCGGCAAGTAATTTTAGGTGGGGTCCGACCGAATACTTTTGAAAATTTTTAACGAGGTCCAGAAAAAAAATTGATATTTCTTATTTTTTTATTTGGACTCAAATTTAATCTGCTTACTAACCATTAAGAACTCAAAACACTCACACAATTGTAAAATACTAGAAAAAATGATAAGATTGGCACTTAAACGTAAAAAACATTTTTAAAATAATTTATTTGAGAAATTAATACTTTCAAAAAATTTTTGGCAGTCCAGTATTTTACCTTTCGCGGTCCGGACCTGGACCGCGGTCCGCCAGTTGCCGACCCTTGATCTAAAGCCTGTAAAATTTCATTAAAATATTCTGAGCAGATTCAGCAATATTCATAAATTTGCATTTCTTATATTAAAACTTTTAACACCCTGTAGATCAGAAACTAAACATTTTCGGAATATGGTATATTAAGAAAATATATCACAAATCACTTGCACTATACTATACCTGCAAGGAATGCATCGACTTACCAAACACCCTGTATACTATTACCCCAAAAAACCGACCTCCACCCCTCCACTTAAAATTAAACCCTGTATGCAGGGTGTAACTTTAAGTGGGGGTCAGTTTTTTTAGGGGTAATAGTATGTGTTCTCCTGGATACGAATCTAAAATTCTTTTTTTTTTCAATCAAATAGTTGAATTATGAGTTTTTTAAAATGCACTTTAATTCTTGTGTACGTCGCCACTGTACTATTCATGCATTACAAAAATGAATTGAAGGCAACCTACAGTGCATGTGAAGGGAGATAGTACGGGTCAACGGTAATGAAGCAAAAGAGGTTAGTTCTTAGGCATTTGAATTTTAAGAGCAGTACATTGAACTGTGAATTTAAATGTTTTTCATTATTATTAAATTCCGTATTCTGAGGTCCACAGTCGAAAGTGGCAGATTACACATCTAGGAGATTATGCTAGATTTTAAGGCCAATACAGTAATGTTGTATAGGAACAAATTCAGAGAAGAATAAAAATCATGTGGTACACAAATTTTTTATTTTTGTGTATTTGATTTATCATTATCGATTAATGCTAGAGTTTTTTACTAGGTTACTTGTTAAGTACTGTTTGTGTGGTGAACACCCACTCAACAATAGTAACGAGCGCCAAAGAGCATTGTGCATGCACTCCGATTAAAGTGCACTGTTATTTGAGGTTACACTAGCTTGTCCAGCGGCGAGGTACGAAAATTACTAAAAAAAAGGTTAATAAAAAAAGTTTTTACAACAGAATTTGAAAAAATAAACTATTGATACTGGTCTCTACAGATCAAAGGAAGGCTCTGTATAAATATGATCCCCACTTAAAGTTTCACCCTGTATATTCTGCTCGAAACAAGGACTGAGGTAAGGGGAGATAAAAACAAATATTAATACTTCATAATTTATTTATTTTCGAATTTGGTGCATAACGGCCAGAAAACTCCATTATTCCTCTACGAAAAAGGTAAATTTTTAAAAATATGTGAAGGGCATTCCGTTTAAAGCCTCACATTTCGATATCTCAAAAATCAAGAGATCTGAATTCAGCAAAAAAGTGAACCACATGAAAACCGTCAAATTCTTAGCGCTTTTGTAATAAAAACAGTTTTTGAACAAAAGTTATCACAACCTTCACCTGACGTCGCAAAAAATTCTCGGGTTTGCTCCATCTAGTTTCATGGAGAGCTCAACGCTTTTTTCGAACTTAGACGCCTCGCTTGGTCTTCGAGATGTCGGACTGGGGAATTTTAGTGGAACACCTTGCACACATTACTCAACACAGATATATATCTTATCAGGGCAACACTATTAGCCTTTTTATACAAAAAAGATCTGATAGGATATAGAAATATAATACTATCAAATCGCCTACATGTAAATAAGTCTGAGCTAGTAAGTATATAAATATTCTCTATAAAACTAAAAATCGTAATTTAGTGCAAACAAAATCCGGCAATGGCCGCTTTGAGAATATAACAAAATATAACACAGCATACAAAGAGAGACTCAAAATCCGATATACTGCGAAGCCCATTATTAAAAATAAATGACAAAAACCATACAGTCCATAATTTATAAAAAAAAGTAACTACATCAGCACCTCGTGAAATGGACATCACAGTATAAATAAAAGCAAAATAAATTGTACATATAATTGGAAAGAAAGAATGGAAGAAGAGCTGTTTTTCTTTGTTAAATAATTGACAGGGTGTTTGAAAAGGATCAGCCGCAACAAAATCGAATATACTATAAGTATCGGAACAATCGTCTTATACACTAAGAAAACTGTTTATTTGAATACCCTAACATTTATTACGATCCATAGAAACCAAACGATAAATATTTGAGAAAAAATACACTGAAATAGTTAAAATTCGGTGACATTCAAGACAAATACACATTTTTAAGTGCGTATACGAACGAATTGAAAACGTTACAGGCAGACATATAAACGAGGCGAAAGAAATTCTTGGAAGACTGAAACACTCGTGTATAACCATTATTTCTGCTAATCAAACCGGAGTAATCCCTTCCAAACACTCTGTATATACAATAACGAATGACATCGGGCTGCGTACGACTCCAACGGCAGTAGAATAATACCGATATGAATTAAGAGAACCATAACCCTACTTTTTTTTAACTACAGTTTTTCAAAGTACGTGATCGTGCTACGTCTAAACCTGCCTAACTCGGGAAAGTTCAAAACAACTGCCGACTACAGTTAAAACAAAAATTAAAAAAAAATTGATATACTATATACAATTTGCCTACGTTTAAATGTTTCATTTGATCTCTATCACACGGACGATAATTATGAATTCTACATTTCACGAATCTTACCGTTTCCACTAAGAACAGAACAGAAAAACGCCACAGATCGTGCATAACATGTTTCTTTTTCTAATAGTAATTCTAAATGGCCTCCTTTAAAGCTTCATAATAAGGTAATAAAAAATAGATAAGAGTATATAATACACGTTACATCACATATATATAGTAGGTTTTGAAGGGACTACCGTATTTTTTTTTTAATTAGAATTTTTTACACAGTGTAATTGATTATGTATTTACGAGGAACCTATTCGGACGACGGGTGGAGGGAATCATTCGCCCGTGTCCAGCCATTTGCTCTCTTCTATGATTCTCTCGAAACAGTCCATTAAGTAGGTGTACTGAAAGAAAAATAGTGCACATTCAGTTCAGTCTCTCCAAAATGCTACAATTTCAAAATCGAATGGACCCGATTTTCAAAAAAAAAATTAATCATATTTTGATATCGAGAAGCAGTTTTTAGCTTTTATTTCTTCTCAAAAATTGATCTTGGGACTTTTCCCTTATCTCCTACTTTGTTTGTCGAAAACCGCATCTCGATATCAAAATGTTTTTGCCTCAGAATGTTTCTTCATAATTACACTTGTGATATTTGAACTACTTTTTGTCTATCTCCCATTTTGTGTGTTGAAAACCGCACTTTGATATCAAGATGTGGTTTTTTACTTAATTTTAATTTTTCTCAATAAATGAGTTCAAGACATTTGACTACTCTTTGTCTCTCTCCTGTTTTGTTTGAGAAGGGGTTTTCGCTTTTTAATTTTGGTCAAAGATATTTGAACTACTTTTTGTCTATCTCCCATTTTGTGTGTTGAAAACCGCACTTTGATACCAAGATGTGGTTTTTTACTTAATTTTAATTTTTCTCAATAAATGAGTTCAAGACATTTGACTACTCTTTGTCTCTCTCCTGTTTTGTTTGTTGAAAACCACAATTCAATATCGAGAAGCAGTTTTCGCTTTTTAATTTTTCTTGATCAAACTACATTTTAACTACTTTTTGTATGCCCCAAGTTCTTAGTTGAAAACCAGATTGGATATCGAAACTTGGTTTCTGCTTTTAAATTTTTCTCAATAATCGAGATTGGGACATTTGAACTACTTTTGTCTAACTTCCAATTTGTTTCTCTAAAACCGTACTTCATATCCAGATGTAGTCTCCTCTATTTTCGATTCGAAAATAATGACTCGTGAGATACATCTTGATATCGAGAAGCAGTTTTTTACCTTTTACTTCTCGAAAATTGACCCTCAGAATTTTTCTTAATAATCAAGCTAGGGGTATTTGAACTACTTTTTGTCTATCTCCAGTTTTATTTTTTGAAAACTGCACTTTGATATCAAGAAGTGGTTTGACTATTTTTTCTCCTCAATAAATGAACTCGAGACATTTGACTACTTTTTGTTTCTCTCCTGTTTTGTTTGTTGATTGGGACGTTTGAACTATTTTTTGTCTATCTTTAATTTTATTTCTCTAAAACCGCCGCTTCATATCCAGATGTAGTCGTCTCCATTTTCGAAAAAAACGAATCATGATCTTGATATCGAGCAGTTTTTTTACCATTTACTTTTTCTCGAAAATCAAACGTGAGACTTTTCCTCGATCTCCTATTTTGTTTGTCGAAAATCACACCTCGATACCAAAATATTTTTGCCTCGGAATTTTTCTTAATAGCTCAGGGTATTTGAACTACTTTTTGTCTATCTCCTATTTTTTTTTTTTTTTTTGAAAACTGCACTTTGATATCAAGAAGTGGTTTCTGACTTTCAATATTTGTCAAGCTTTCTGAGCTCCAGACTTTTGGCTACTTTTTGTTTCTCTCCTTTTAACTTTTAATTTTTCTACACAATTGAGCAAAACATTTGAACTACTTTTTGTCTATCTCCTGTTTTGCTCGTTGAAAACCACATCTCGATATAGAAATGCAGTTTCGACCTTTTAGTTTCACTTGATAATTGAGCATAGGACATTTGAACTACTTTTAGTAAATCTTCTTGAGAAATACCCCCAAAAACGTCGAAATTGGCCCATTGCATCTCAATTTTTTAATTTGAAAACAAAATTTGAAAAACTTAATAGCACAAATTTTTAAACGGAACAAAAAAAAATGTCAACTACTCTACTCACATAAGGCGTGAAGATCTTCAGCCACCGCGGCGTCTTGTCCTGCCTGTTGTACTTCAAGCAGAACGCCATGCCCTCCTCGTCGATCTCCCACTGCCTAACAGAGTCCCACTGCAGCGCTACCACCTGGCTCTCCGGAGTGCCATCCTCCCTGCAAGCATGTAGTTTGATACCGGCCGTACCCAGCGATAAAATAACGTGGCCGTCCTTGCGGGAATCGCAGGCGCAGTGCGGGAAGACCACTTCGCCGTAGCCGGGCAGCTCGCGGGCCAGTTTTAGGTACTCCGCGGCCCTGGTGTTGTCCTGCAAGGCTTTCAGTTGGTAGAGGCGCTCGCCGGCGTGGATGTACCCGCGGTTCACCTCGTCGACGGCCTATGAAAACAGACAAATCAATAACGGATACAAAATTTTAAAGCGTTTTAGTTATAGTTGGGTGAGCTCAGCATAAATTACTTACCTGCCAAAATATGTATGAAGTCGCTTGGGTGTCGGACATTAGGGTCAATTCCTTGTTAAGGGAGAACAGCCATTTTCTAATACTCAAGCAAGTACTGGTTGCCGTGCTATAGTTCTGTATATACAGGTTGTGGGGGTACTCGTTCGGTTGCAACTTCCTCTCTGAAAAGTTTGATAACAGACACGTTTGTTAAACTAACAAACTTTAACATATAAAATCTATCGCCTATAACTATTTCTTTGTGTTATTTTTTGGTACGTTTTGAAACGTACAAACACCTAAATTCCCACTGACCTTTAAAATTTTCAGCGTCGCTGATTACGAACCTGAAGTCAGAATTGCAAAATTCGAAATGGTAGATTCAATGTGGTGAATAAAACAGAAAAAATATTGGAATTTAGAAATGAAGAATGTTCGATAAAATATCGAAAATCTGCAACCAGTGGGAACTTAGGTGTTTGTAATCTGATTCTCCTCTTTTTTGAATTTTTGCCTGATGCTATTAAAATTACGAATACCGACGAATATGTCAAACTAATTAATCAATTTAAAAAAACAATTTCTTGGAGAGGAAAAAAGATATTCGAAAGATTTAAATAATTTTTGAAGAGGAAGAGTACTGCTTTCAGATGCCATAGTGAGTTTTGTGGGAAAAATTACCTCATGATGTAACATAACGTTAAATGTAACGAAAAAATGTCTTTCGGCACTTTTAGATTATCTCTAAAACCTGATGTGACGGACGTGAAAACCTTCGGGGAAGTATAGTCCAATTTTTGGTCAGTTACATTTTGTGGATATTTGTCAAATTGTATTATCTATTTTCTCGGTGTGCAATATTTAAAACTTCTTTCAGTGTGGCAGAAATACCCAATTAAGTAAAAAGATATTAAAATCTCGCAAAAAATTTGAATAAATTAAACTTCTTCGTCAATTTTGTTGATTTCTGACAGAACTGACAGATCACTAATTTGGTTATTTGAAATCCAAAAAATAAAGGCTTATTCAGAAAACTATAGAATTAACAAACGATAAAATTTAAAAATTCGTTCAAACGAAATGTAAAAATCGAAAAGAAGTGTTGAAAAAATATTTAAGAGGAAGGAACATAAATTTAGAAATCTGAAATAAGAAATGAGACTTTCGGATTGCCAGAAATATTTGAATTATTACAGGATGACTAACAATTAATACATTTGTCGTAAATTATGATGCAGAATAATAAAAGATGCCATTAAACTTTGAAAAAATTCATATTTTTTTTGTAATACTCCGTTGTAATATGAACAGCAAACTCTATTTTTGTGATTTTATCAAAACATATTTATATTCCCCGTAACATGCACTAGGCTGAAAAATTGCAGAAAATGTCAAGGGAGTATCATTCTAGTTAAAAAAATAAATGTCGAGATAACAGAAGTAGAACAAAAAAAATTGTTATCTGCGAGGCCTAAAATCTTGTTTACCATTTTAATTGCATAGAAACATTTCACATTAAATAAGTATGTACCTATTTTCTTTCAATTTTAAGTTTAGTTTTTTTATTTTTGCTAAAACGCATTTCATGATAACGGCAACGATATTAGATAAAATTAAAGAATTTCATGTAATTGGAAATATTTTGCTCATAAAAGTTGGCCACTGATTAAATGAAACAAAAATTACACGGTTATGCTTAAAAACCAAACCATAAAAGCAGGTTTATTGTCACTCCTGAAATAAATATAAATTGATTATCAACGGGTTTTTCAATATCTCTTTCAACGGATTCCTAGTCCAAATATAATTGCACCTCAGTACTTTTCCTTTGTACATATATTATTTATTTCCGCAACAAAATATTTACTCGTAACCACACGAAATATTCCAAAATAAAAAAATTCCGCAATAATTATATTACATTTCAAATGTGACAAAACTTACCAAAGTTATATTCGACGATTTCAAATAAATAAAAATAATTGGACACCTTCTTGCTCATCCCAACTTTCTTAACCACCGCATCGTACACCTCATCCGCATTAGCACTCTTCTTAAGCGATACAGTCACTACATCTCTATCAGGTAATAATACCTGAAAAAAAAATTCACCAATCAAAAACCGTCACCATAATAATAAAACAAATCGTAGATTACATTACGTTCTGTTAAAACTTACTTTTAAGTCGACAGGGCTGCTGTTGTTCTCGTCGTCCTGATCGGTGAGGAAATCCTGCATCACATCCGACTCGGCTATCACGCGAACAGCACACACCCTCTCTAAATATTGCTCCAAGCCCCTTCTGCGAGCGTCCAGCTGCTGCTCGCTCAGAGTAAAAGGCCACTTTCCCGGCAGTTTAGGGAATGTAAAACCTAAGAGATACATAAATAGACGTCTATTAGTAGATCAATAATCAAGTAATAAGTGAAGAAACTTAATTAGGTACTATTTTATTTATCACATTTTATGGAAATTCCTAAAAATAATCTGTACGTGCTGAAATAATGATTTCAACGAGATTCACAATTATCGACTTTTTACATTTACAATGTTTGTCGGTTCTTTTATTAAACAACCTATAATAATTATTAAACACGTCAAAAACAAGAGCTCGAAGAATGTATTTATCTCGACCTCAGATCATAGGTAGAAATGACAGAAACCAATGAATAAAGTGAAATTATATTTATTTATTTTTTTTATTTTGCTTTCCCCTGAAAAAATATGGTGTACTTTTTATTTGGAAGGTTTAGCAATTTATGATTAATTGTTGATATCTGCTGATAATCTGAGAACTTAAATTAGTAAAATAAAATAAGATTAATGTGGTAAAATTAAATTACTATCAGCTGTAGAGTTGTCCCTGTTTTAAAATTACCTAGTAGTTAGAACGTCTACATTTAGTAATAAATTATTAAATTCAAATTAAATATACAGGGTGTTTCGCATAAGAATCGACACAGAGCAAGGACGTGTAGTGAAGCCCAAAATATGGTGCTTTAACACAACTTACTTTTATACTAACCCATGAAAAGTTATAGACCTTAAAAGTGGGATTTCAAATTTCCAATAAAATCAATATTTCACTTTACTTACTATACTTTAACTTAGAAAAATCAAATTTGGTGCATGGTGTGAGTGTACCAAGAGCATTAATCGACAGAAAATAGAATTCAATTGAAGCATAAAATGTGACAGAATTTTTAATTTATTTAATAAATTTAATTTAATTTATTTTTATTTTATGGGGAATTTAATTCAAACATTTTTCTTACTCTTGTTAGTTTTCAAAAAAACTTCGTCGTTTTCAACAAAAACATGAAAAATAGCTGTTTTATATTGACAATTTATTGATCATGATTCATGAAGTCGCTTCAACAAGAAATTGGACAAGTGTAATACACCAAATCTGCTGTCAAATAACTTCATGAATTTATTTATCAAGTTCTTGACGAATTAGAGCATGTTCTAATTTTCGTCAATTTCTTTGTGAAGTTCGGAAGTACCAACCCAACAGATTTCCAGCCTCAGATCAGTAATGAGGTTATGTTATTGGAATATGTAAATAATTGTGTAGCATCGTACTAGTTTTGCATTGTTTTTACTGATTTGTTACTTACAAAAACTAATGTTTATATGATATGTGTCAGAACGGTACCACTGTTGTATCACTACAATCATGAGTGGAAAGGTGACAATTTTTGAAATTTATTTGCTTCTTTGATTCATTGGTAGAACTGATTCATACGTCAAAAAACTTGACAAAGTCTGTAGCAGTGTAAAACCACACTGTTTACCAATAAATTCGTGAATTAATTCATGTAAAACAACTATAACCAATATGCAGTACGTATTGTAACTGTTACTTAAAATCATCCGAAAATTCAAAAGTTGGCTATGAATTTAAATGTCAAACTTGAGGATCGAGAAAAAAAGTCACTACAACTCAGATTGGAACATTGATTTATGCATAGTGGAGGTCCCCCTCATTTTAGTAATATTGTTAGACTTTTTAAACCACCACCAAATAATTGGCCACAAGTTTGACCTCCAATATCACCAGACCTCAACAAATGTGAATTCTTTTTTTGGGGAACGTTAAAAGTATTTGTGTATTCCTCGTCAGTTGCGTCTCGAGTAGAATTGTGGAATCGCATTACTGATAAATGCACATTCATTAGAAACAATCAGCAGTTACTGGATAGAGTAGACTTCAATTTTCGAAGAAAAATAAATTTATGCCTGAGAGAAAACTGTGCTCATTTTGAACAATTGCTATAACTTATCAGTGCAAATTGTATGTTATTTCTGTTGTTTAAGTTGTTTGTTTTTCTATTAAATTATTATTATTCCAACTTTTTCTTGATCGTCACCTTTAAATTCATAGTCAGCTTTTGAATGATGATTTTAGTATAAAAGTAAGTTGTGTTAAATCACCATATTTTGGGTTTCCCTACATGTCCCTGATCTGTGCAGGTTCTTATGCGAAATACCCTGTATAATTTCTGTATTTTTATTGCCCAATAAATATTAAGTAATCTGTAGGTTTTTGATCGTAGAAAGTATATAGTTATATTACAAAAACTTATTTCGTTTTTTCTTATCGTCTTTACAGCTGTGAATATACTATTTACTTACCAATGTAATAAAAATAACTACATTATAAATTAACAGTTTACAAAAGACAATAACAGTTTTAAAAAAGAAGTAAGTTCTACACAAACTATGTATAGCCGATTTAAATCTACCGCCCGATTTACTTCTGTATGTCAACAAGAGATGGCGAAAATAGGTTTGTCGGTAATACATAGAATGTGGAATTCTATATTACAAATTTTTTTACAGTTACATAAATATATGATGCACTAAATTTGCAGATAAACTGTATACTGGAAGTGTGCATGTATTTGTCTTCACAGTTGCTAGAAAAATTTTTGTTATGCGTAGACTCTCAAGAACATTTTTTCGCAAAGCAATTGAAAATAAAATCGACAAAGTACGCGTAAAATGCCTCGGCAAAGAAAAAGTTATAAAAGAACGAAACACGACACTACGTGGCTCCGTTTTACATTTTTTAAATTAAGAAAAATTAACTTGAAGTAGAAATCGCTACCCATTGCAAGAGCTATCCTTATCTTGCCAGACAACTGTTTACTGTTTACCTATAGAGACACTTTAATTTTACACACCAACAAACGTTGTCCGATCCGGTTTTAACACGAGGCTATAAAACCTTGTTTATGCAGTAACTTATGCTTAAAAAAAATTCTACGCTACCACTTTTACTACATACTTGACGCGGTTGTGGAACTGGAAATATTAATACATATAAGATAAAGCAAGAACCACTTTTATGGGAATAATAATCCTTTCAATGTTATGGAAAGAATTGCTAATTTAATACAAAGACAAAGAAATAGGTTTAGGATATCTTCTGATTAAATTATCTAATTCTCACTTCGAAAAATTAACAAAGAAGGAATACAGGGAAATAACTATTTAAATTTGCCGCCGCTTTGCACAAAAACGTAAAAATCGTATTACAGGAATCTTTAATTATTTTTGTGAAAAGGTTAGTCCCAAGCCAAGAACTAATAATGATACATGTTTTAGTGAACTTGGGTGCAAATTTAAAAGTGGTAGAGATTTAACAGTTCATTAATACTAGTATGGTTAGCAATTAAGACCTCGGCTTCTTCTTTTACATTTCAAGATGAAAGAAAATGCTAGCTTTTGCTGTAAGTAATAACAAGTGTTATTATAACCACGTTCGTTGCTGACGTAATCTAGTGTTTTCTGCCCGCGATGAACGCCAGCATAATCTCTTAAAACCGTAGCTTTAAAATCAATTTCTTTTATTATTCGCAAATAGCACTACTTCAATTACACTAGGTATATGGTTTATTTTATCACACAATTCTAACACGTGTAACAAACACAAAAATAAATAAAAACCGCCAGTAACTCCAAGTTACCTCTGAAATACAAAATAATATAAATGCTAATAAATTGCGAGGTTATGTTTTATCTGCTTTATTTTGTGAAAATGGTGGGGAATCGCCAATTTGAGACGATAATAATAAACAATTTTGACGTTGGCGACATAAAAAATTCGTAGTTTGAGGGAAAATCTCCAAATTGACAGGACGACGTAGCTGTGCTCGGGCGCATGCGTATAGCCAATAGATTTTGGGACCTGCGCAGATTCTATGACTATGATAGTCCGGGAGATCATTGAAAAGGCGTGCTTATACCTATTTTAAATAATTACAGCAATGTCATGTTCATTATTCCGGTTCTATCTGATAATGGGAAGCTACACTCTTACTAGTTATTAAAAACGTCTTGGAATAATAATATAATTCAAATAAACCCCATTAAATGAAGAAAAAATAACAGCAATCTCAAATTAGCTTTATAAAACACTTAATAATGTAACTTACAATTTTTTAAAGGGAAAACAAAATTAAATCAGATACTGCATTCAGTTTACATATAAGAAATTTAAAAATACGAAAAAATATAGGATACTCTTTTTTTAAGAGAGTGGTTACGCCATCTGCTAGTGATTGTTAAATGACGAACTATTTAAAAATGTATTTTACAAAAATAGCCCAGTCATTATAGACATGAAAGAGCCTGTTTCGGGAAAAAAATACTATTAGAAGTTTCTCTGCGGAATAATGTTCGGAAACCTGTTATAAATAAAATATCAAAAAATCAACTCGAGGCTAGTTGGGAAACTTTGTTTTAACAGTGGTCAAAGTTATGGAAAAGTGGTTTTTTGACTCACGAAAAAAAGCTATTATTCATAGCGAAAAAAAGTTCATACAAAAAAGGTAGGTATTAAATAAGCCTATAAAATGAAAAAAGTCCGATTAAATTCCGATAATTTGTTTATGCACAAGAGCTCAAAAATGGTCGAAAATTGCCGTTTTTTTCAATTGCTAATAATTAATGCAATTTTCATCGCAGACACTTGTAATTCAGGATTTTTGAAGCTTTTTGCACCCTTAATAAGTGGTAAAAATTTCAGCCCAAAAACTTCATTAGCTTGGCGTTGGCGGAATTTGTTATCTAAGAAGATGCTATTTTCAATTCATTTTTCCCAAGCTCACAGGCGTTGTAGGGTTTCGATCATTAGTTGTTTTTGTACCTAAATAGTTGTATTGACATAGGCATTTACTGAGAATTTAGTTTTTCAAATTTAATTTGTTTAAAATTGACTGAAAAAATGTTAATATTTATTAAATTGTTAAGATAGGTAATTATTATAAAATAAAATAGTAACCTCTTTACTTTAGTTTTCTTCGAATTTAAAAAAAAATCGTTGTTGTAAGTTGATTAGAAGCTGAGATAATTTTTTTTATTTATTTAATCGCAGTGACCTTAATTATTAATATTAAGAGCCGAAATTTGGAGAGAGTATACATTAAGAGCTATATTTTCATGTCCTACATTAACATTAAGGTGAATTCAACTATTTAATTTCGAAAAAGAAGATAGCGGCGATGCGTTCTATTACTTGGTCTAGCGAACGAGTGGGGAAGGCGAGGCTTAGCATGCGCGCTTAACGATGTAATAAATATTAACATTTTTTCAGTCATTTTTAAACAAATTAAATTTGAAAAATTAAATTATCAGTAAATGCATATGTCAATACAACTATTTAGGTACAAAAACAACTAATGATCGAAACCCTACAACGCCTGTGAGCTTGGGAAAAATGAATTGAAAATAGCATCTTCTTAGATAACAAATTCCGCCAACGCCAAGCTAATGAAGTTTTTGGGCTGAAATTTTTACCACTTATTAAGGGTGCAAAAAGCTTCAAAAATCCTGAATTACAAGTGTCTGCGATGAAAATTGCATTAATTATTAGCAATTGAAAAAAGCGGACAATTTCGACCATTTTTGAGCTCTTGCGCATAAACAAATTATCGGAATTTAATCGGACTTGTCTTATTTTACAGATTTATTTAATACCTACCTTTTTTGTATAAACCTTTTTTTCTCTATGAATAACAGTTTTTTTACGCCAGTCGAAAAACTACTTTTTCATAATTTTGACCATTGTTTTAACAAAGTTTCCCAACTAGTCTCGAGTTGATTTTTTGATATTTTGTTTATAACAAGTTTCTGAACAATATTCCGCAGAAAAACTTCTAATAGTATTTTTTTCCCGAAAAAACGCTATAATGATTGGCCTAAAATTGCAATGTGAATACCTTTTCTCCCTTATCTGATAACTTTTTAAGCTCTACACGAAATGTTACCTTTGACAAGATAAAAAAATGCAATTACTACAAACAGTTATTTTAAATATTCGATGGACATTGACTTAGTCATTATTGTGTAGTGACTATCGTCACTAGGGCCGCGCAAATTTTCCGTACGCATTATTTATTAAAATGCAACAAATTAATTGTCTACAATACAACATCATAAACACTATCGGATAACAACATCCGCACAATAAGAACGGCAACAGCATACTAGCGTGACATGAACGTGAAAAGCATTCTGAGGCAGCGGCTCGCGCATGTCTCGGTTGATCCGCTTGGCACGCCACTGAATTGTGGCTCTCTCTGACAGGCCTAATCATCACTAGTATTTGCTCAATCTGCGTATCTTATTCATCGATGACTTTTTTTAGGCGTTCTAAGCTTCACAACCAAGAAATTTTTAAAAGCAATCACCCAACTCACCCATAAACTCCTTCTTCAGGTCGCTGTGCAGCTTGGCGAACTCCCTGTACCTCCTGGAGCACAGGTGCCTGCCCGCCATGTATATGTTGAAGGAGACGTACCGCTCCCCGCCCCTCTCGTTGTAGTGGTAATCGGGGATGCTGATCGGCAGCGACCTCTTCTCGCTGTAATCGTAGTACACCTGGCTGTCGTCCGACGGTTCCAGCCGTTCCGCCTCCTAAAATGGCCCGTTTTAATGGTAAAAGACGTGCTGACAGTTAGGGATAGTTACCGACGATTTACCTGCTGCGTCACCGATATGACGGTGAGGGTGAGCACGTCTCCGCCGGACTTGATCAGGTCCACCACCTGCTTGTGGGTGGCGCCCTCTACGTTCACGCCGTTCCTGCAAAAAAAAAACGGTCGTATGTGTGATTTGTTAGGTAAAACCACATACTTCTATCCTATACCAAAGAGAATAAACTAATAAGAGTTTTCACATAATGTAATTTCCTATCTAGCAAGTTCCGTTTTTTTTTCGACGATTTCTGTTGTGCCTGGCGCACGCGTAGATCTACACAATTCATTCATTAAATGAACATTTGACATTGCCTTTCCGATCGGACGAGAATACAGGACCGGCTTCGCCACGTCCGATACTGGCCTAAATGTAAGGATTAAATTTTGAAATTGGGCAATGTAATAGGTTGAGTGTTTGCATCATAAAGTCTTAATATTATAAACTTGATAAAACATAACTATTTACATACCTTGAACTTGTTTATTATACGGTGAATTTAAATATCTACCATAAAAAACAGCTGTCAGTCAGAATATCCATAGCTCAATAAAATTACCTATAAAAATACCAACAAATACTTTTAACTACGTATTTTAAAGAAGCTGCCCACCAAAGCATACACGTATACAATGGTGTATTTATGGTATAACATATTTGTAACTTTCATAGTAGATATTAGGTTTAAACGTTTTCATACTTTTTCGAAGTTTCCCTACACTTCAGCAGACGATGTTACAATATCCTGCCTTTCCTAAGAAGAGCTAATCAGCATATTCTACGACCTAAACAAGAAACATGGAGCAGCTTTTAAAAATTGTCAACAATGCACATGTTACGATCTGATCGGAACACATATACATATTATCATTTGTTGAACTCTATCGAACAAAATTCAGAAGTAAGAAAAACATGATCGTTAGTAGATAAAAAAACTGATCTATAATAACTTATTTATTTTAACAAGGGAAATGCTATTTATAAGTACTCTTACATTTTATATAGTTGGTTTATAGGGCTATATATTATATAAATACTATACATCCTACATCCTACTATTGAGTTAAATATAGCTAAAGTTAAACAAACAACATTTTGCGAAGCCCTACTTAACAATTAATGATTTTCCCCACACACAAAAGGTTTCACGAATTATTATAAAACTTCATTTTACAACTACAACTTACAAACCTACAATCATCCTAGATTTATTTAACATTTAGTTAAGTGTTTTTTTTATTATACATGTAAATTTTTAAGTTTTTGAATTTGAATAGGCTTTCCTTGCCTTAACTGGAGATTTGTTTGCTTCAATACATGATAAATTTTTAACCGAGTAAAAAGTGACAAAAAGAAGTTGTAAGGAAATTTTTTACAAGGATGAGGATTAAATATTTCTTTTAATTCATTTTTAAGTTTGTAAATAATATGAAAGCAGAAAACAAGATACCTAACTGTTATAATGATTTACCAAACGTTCACTATGATTCATAAAACGAAAAGACGAAAACCAGACCTGGCAACGAGATGCCCAACTAGTGTCGACCTTCTCTTGTTTTCCATTTCACTCATTTGCGTGTCTCCTGTTGTCNTCTTTAAATAGTGTTTTCCGCAAAGACAAATAATTTCAAACATTTAATAACTGAATAATCTAAAGTTTATCAAATAATAGGAATGTTATGTCATGCCACCTGAGTATTTTCAAAGACGCCGCAGTAAAACGAATAAACAGGTGCAAGAAACAATCAAACCATCAAGATTTTAGGTACTGAAATCTACGAAAATACTACCTTTTTTATATATAACTCCACATGTAAATATTCTTACATTTACTTCCTTAGTCCTACATATAAAATTGTTTACTTTTATTTATAAGTACGTGAAAATAATTCTTAAAATGTGGGGTTAGGATAAACAGAAAACGCATGTTTTACAAACGCTTTTTTTTGTTATTATTTTATTTGGGTAAATTTAAATGGTAACAATGAATAAATAAAACATCAAGGATTTTATTTTTGTGCTTACTTTTGTTCTACACGTTTTACTTTTCAAGATTTCAGTACCTAAATATGCCAGAAATTTCACCATTTCTCGGCCAGGGATATGGCCACCTTAATCGTGGACATTATTATCGGATTGGTCTCTTACAGATATTTTATAGCATGTTTTTTTTATATTATCAAATAAACTGCAGAAACCATTATAATAAATAATTATATAATGAACTTTTTTTATAAAAAAAAGATTGTCAGTTGTGCCCGGCTTGAGCGAATAGTGGCGATTTTTTGAAATACTAAGTCTTGTTTAATAAATAAACCAGTCATTTAAAAAATGTCCAAAATTACGAACATGCATATGTATATAGTTTTAAAAGCATATAAATTTGTATTCTGTTTTATTGTATTTGAGCCTGCAAAATATTAAATAGGTTATGCAGATACTTACGTTATTTATTTTAATATCTTATATGTATATAATCGGCTATAGTACAGAGCATGCCGTGACAATCTTTTAAATTTGAATGCAACCGCGCCTAATTATGGAACATGCGCAAAACACACGGAGTACGTCTCGCCCCCCCTTTTTGGAAACAAGGTCATCCATTGAAACTATAGGTAATGATCAGTATAGGATAGAAGTATGTGGGTAAAACAGAAGGAATCGCGAAGGCGACACTGACTGCAAACAAATGTCAGACGGACTCTTTTCTGTTAACAAATGCGTGATGTGTTAATCATTTTTGTAGTTGTACGTTAAGTTTTTGACAGGTAGTGGTATCAACAGGAAACTGTGACGCTTGAAGTAACAGTGTTGGATGAAATTGGAACTTTATGGTTTCTTTTAATAAAACAGAGCTGTTGCAGCCTACATACCATCACATTATTCTGCAAACTTGACACAATATTTAAGGTTAGGTTCATCTTTAGACTCTACACACTTAAACTGATTCTGAGTTTTTAAACACAATTTATACTACATGTAAATGTAGAAATTACAGGTTTCAACTTAAATTATCTGTTTATACAGGTCTGGCCATATTTTTATTTCCGATACAGAGTTAATAAATTATAAATATTTCACCAGTCTCCCCTAATAATTCTGACTCCGCCACCATATCATTTGTATAAATTTATGCCATCGATATAAGGGAATAAAAAAACGCATAAGAAATGCGCAAAGCCTACAGTTCTAAGCTCTCCTTGACTATTGGTTTATTGTCTCTGTCTTGCTTTAGGCATTTGGGAACAACGTACGTCTAAGATACGTACATACGGAAGATAGAATACTGGACAATAATTACGTTTTTGATTTATTGCGATGGCATAAAGACTACAAGCCACGGCCTGGAATTGACAGCAGTGTTGCCATACGTACAGTAATTACCCTATTTGTACGATATTTTTTTACGACAATGATAAGAGGTTTTGAGACCATACTAAAGCATTCCAAGTTTATTACAAATTATTTATAACCTTTAGTAAAAACTATAGTACGATCATATTCGATGCAAAGTAATAAATCATTGTCTGTCAAGGGAACCAATGAAGTACGCCTTTAAGGGTTTTACAAATTGAATAATTTCTTTATACATTATGAAGNAAAGCCTACAGTTCTAAGCTCTAAGCCATACGTACAGTAATTACCCTATTTGTACGATATTTTTTTACAACAATGATAAAAGGTTTTGAGACCGTACTAAAGCATTCCAAGTTTATTACAAATTATTTATAACCTTTGGTAAAAACTAAAACCTTATTCTAAAATAAAATGAATGGTAATTCCTAAGCAAAATAATGAATTATTTTCAAATGCTTATTAAATAAAAGTTTATTAACTAATAAGGTGTTCAAACAAGCCACCTGCTTGAGCTTCACAATACCCTATTTTAAGTCGTAATTCGTCCTAAATTGCCGTTCTTTCGTGTCGATGTTTGTAGAGAAGTTGCGTTAAATGACCCCATAAAAAAAAGTCGCAGGGTGTCAGATCTGGAGATCGAGGAGGCCAAGGTATGATACCTCTTGTGGAAATAAGCCTTTTAGGAAAAGATGTTCCAAATAATCTTGAACTGGCCTTACGTTGTGTGCAGGACTTCCGTCTTGCTGAAATCAAATTTCCTCAAAATTTACATCCAAGTTTCATACAGCTGGTACATTATTTTGTAATAAATGCAAATATCTCTCAGCATTGAAGTTACCATCAATAAAAAAGGGACCTACAATATTATCGTCTAAAATGCCAGCCCAAACATATACCTTTTGAGAGTACTTCGTTCTTAATGATATAGGTTCTTAAATGCTTGTTTTCCCGGGACATATTGGACCACTGAAGAATTAAGAAAGTCAAGTAGGGAAAAAGATAATTCGTCTGTAAATAAAATCTGCCTAGCAAATTCATTATTTTCATCCATTTTTCCCTAATGGATTCACAAAACTCCATACGCCTTATTTGATCACCAGGAATAACTTCTTGAGAAGTTTGCATTTTATAGGCTTTGTAACCAACCTCTTGCGACGAACTATACGACTTGGAATGTCAAGTTCTTCGGAAATTTGGGAGGAAGAACACGGCTCACTTACTTCCACAACATTAACATCTTTTTCTCTCATTGCTTCAGGAATTAGACCAGGTTCCTGATTGCTACATTTCGTACACCAATTAACACATCCAGACACCTCAAACTTATGAAAAATATTCAAAACAGTTCGTCGGGGTATGAAAATAATAAATCGACCAACGACTTCCTCTGCACTTTCTTCGCGACAATACCATTTAATATACATTTTTTGTTCGACACTGTATACCATTTTTATTTTGTAATATTCCTTCTACCTCTTACGAAAGGTTTGAGTGGAATAATAATAAAAATAAAACGAAACAGCAAAACGCTTTAGGTGTTCGGTCGTTTCACAAAAAATGCAACGGGGCACGTGCGCTCCCACAGCCAACCAATTACGAGAGTCCGAGTCGGAGCCTCGATGATATATGTTATGTCCGACCTCTTCCACCAGAAGTCCATAGGGGAGATGCGTGTAATTTACTTAGTCTATGCGAAAGACAGCTACAGCTACCGTTTGTGTCTAACCTTATGATATAGCCGACCGTTTCCTATCAGCGACCCTGTGTCTTTTGCAATAAAAAATTTTTGTGTCCACCAACTCAGAACCAACTTGGATATAACAAACTAACCATGACATGTGGTTGTTCGTGAAAAAATGCCAAACCGTTCATTCACAAACTAATTTTTATTACAATATAACTTACGAGATAAGGAAGTGTTAAACAAAGTATAAATGAAAGTGATCAGAAAACAACAAAGTAAAAATGAATCTACTGTAATACTGCACAGAAATAATCATTTGTTTTGAAAGATTCAAGAATTTCTATATCTATTTTGTTGTACAGAAAAATCCTAAATATTATGTAGAATAGGAATCCGAGTTTGCTTATTCCAAAAAACTATTGCTAAATTCAGGGGAACAACAAACATACAAAAAGAACGAAAAATTACCCATTTTTCGACATATTTTTCCCTGTAACATTGAAAGTTACATACATAAAAAAAGTCATCATTTATTTTTTATTTATTTGACGATTTTCTATAAAGTTACAACTGCGAATCAAAAAAGTTGAATTTTGCATTAACAACGGGTGAAAAATAGTAGAAAATCATATGTAAATTATTTGGAGCAATTTTTAAAATTAGTAAATATTTATAAATATTGATTAAACTTTGTGAACTTTGTAAAAATTCTGCAACGATCGATCGTGTGGTTTTCGATTGACAGGATTGTTAATTAAAAAAATTTCAAAATGTTTATCGCGTACCGTGGGTTTAAATTAAGGTTTAGAAAGGGCACACAATTTTTTAGAGGTACTTGTCATAATAAACAATGATCAATACTAAAAATACCTATTTTTACACTTTAACCATTTAGAATTTTTTTAAATATTTCAACATTTTACTCTATAAACAATTAATTATTATTTACTGCACAAGGAATTTTCTATGCATAATTGTTTAGAGTAAAATGTTGAAAAATTTTAAATGGTTATAGTGTAAAAATAAAAATAGTGCATTCGAGCCGAGGGTGGACATTTTGAACAATTTTTATAGTCCTAAGATTTGTTATTTTGGTTAATAAAGGTTCATCAATGTTTAAACTTTAAACACAAATAACAATGATTGTTATAGCAACCATAATTTTTATTTGTCGGGCAACTTTGATTGAAATATGAAATTATATTTTTTAAAATGCTTGTAACTTCTAAAAAAAAACGAATCGGATCTGTTCATATAAAAAAAAAAAATTTGAAATTAAAATTAACACAACTACCATCTGTCAAAGTTTGTCCTAGAGCTTGTTGAACACCCTGCATATAGGCGATGCATAAATTAATGAATATTAATATTTTATAAAACAGGTATTTACAGAAATTGCAGGGACCCTAGTATCTCCACGTGTATTTTTAAGTAAACAAAAACGAAATACAGGTATTTCTCTGTCCAAGAACTCCGAAATTTCAATTATTCATACGGTATATTCGTAAGGAGGATTTTATACCGTTCTAACCACAGTAGCTATGTAAAACTGCGAAAATACAAAACAATGAGTTACTGTTCACTAAATCGGAAGTAGCATTATCATGTTACGTACGGATAAACCAATTTTTATTACATCAAATTTCTAGAAACAATTACGACGGAATATTTCGCGTTTCAGATTAAGAATCGGCCTATCTAATTTTATGATTTCATCACTTTTCACTGGAATATACTATAATAATAAATCGGCATATGATTACAAATAGGTGAGCTCACAATGACATCAATATTTTTTTTGGTAAAGTCCTAAGTGCCAATTCCATCGATTTATACGACATTTTACGTCAACAGAAACTGAATACCTTATTCTGTTAATAACGGTAACCTTTTCTATTGACCAATTAACCTATTTAGCCTATCATTCCCTTTAATCGACTTCACTGTATTTCCATTTAGATAATTATTATCGAGTGGGAGATTCAAAAAACAAATTCACAAATTACGCAGCGGCAATTAATTGTAGAAAACAAATTGTCGATAATGATATGTTTATATTCAGTAAAATTTCGGAATTTCCTTTATGTATCTGATTATAAGAGATGCCCATGTTAAACTACGTTACAATCTCGGTTATATTGAAATTCTGATTATACGTTGAATCGTTGTACCGAAATCGGAAAAATATCCTTGAAATTATTGGACCGGCAAATTATTCCAGCTATTGAAAAACGCGGAAGTATCCAATCCACGCTAATATGTGCAACGAAATCAGGGCAATCCAGTGGCTTACTTACTCAAGTATGGTATCCCTCAAGGGTTTCCTTACGGAACTGCTTCAGTTACCATGCGTTTATGTAAAAATTAAATTAAACTAACATTGAAATTACACACTGTGCAAATTGCCCAGGCGGAATCTGTTTCGGGTTGGGTAAAACGCATATGATCGGAGATTTTTGCTTCAACGGCTTCAGAAAAGATCATTTTTCTATGCAAATAAAAAAAACGTGGGTTTTGTTTAATTGTTATTGCAAAAAAGTATAATAAAATAGCAAAAAAAAACATTTTTTTCTTGGATTTCTCGTCGACAACTTAGCAACTATTCATTTTAGATAAAAATGGAAGAGGAAAAACAGTTTTGTAATTAAATTTTGAACAAGATAGAGTTTTCCTAAATCCCATGTAATTGTTATCAACAATAAATTATCCGCAACAGATTATTTTTTGTAATGTTTTTAAAAAACTAAATTAATTAAAAAAGGCTAGGAAGCTGTGATATATTTATTGGAATGAAAAATACAGTTGATAAATCCTTTTAATATATTTAATAATTTATAAAAACATCGTAATCCGTACCCAGCAATATTTAGGGTTACATAAAGTTTTCTTTACTTGATTAATATAATTAGTAATACTTGAGATAAAATTATTTGTACGGAATAACAAAGGAATATAAATATTTCTCAGCAAACTTTATACCTACCTAAAAAATTAGTTATAATTGCAAAACTTTTGTAATATTACTAAAATAGAGATTAAAAACACGAACAGTGAATAATATGTAATTTCTATCACAGAACCTTCAAAATTGCATCCAACATTTTCTTTGACTTGAACGAGATGGGCGCGAGTGTCATTTCATTTCTTTAGAACTAAATTAATATAATTCTTGTTGTTTTACCAGTTCGCATGATTTACGGATTTTAAATAAAGGATACAAATAACCTTGGGAATTTTGGGAAGGCAATAAAAAGACTTGACCCTTTTGTGTATTTCTCCTTCTGGAAAGAGTAATTTTACCTTTTCCACATAGCACCCGCTAAATCCTAAATCCAACACTGTTCATTGAATCAACTGAGGTAGCAATGGACTACGCCTAACAACAGCACAACAGCTAGTCGTTGGGATAGTTACGGCCTATTATTTTTTCGAACGCTAGCAAACCTGTAGAACAAGAAGGCATCTCCGACATCGAGAACCAGTAATCTAAGATCTTCGCGTTCTCTAGTCTCAACGCACCATGGAGATTCGCGATGACCCATCTCTGGGTACAGGATGATCGCGGTAAAGTAAGTTTGTCTGGGAAAGAAATATTCATGTTCTTATCAATGTTACGCCCAAATTTCGGTTCAGTGTCTGGTATACCTTCGTATATTCAACTGTCAAATTGTTATTCAGTTACAAATATCAACAAATTTGACACGATTGACGGCCTTGGAGTTAAAAATGCATCGACATTCCTTCCTGTTCAGTAGCGAGTGAAGAATAGTAATTATAACTAAATCAGTTGAAATGCCAGAAGGTCTCCCTGCATTTTTGCATACCTATCTAGAAAGATAAGTGACAAGTAAATTCCATCTACTTTCAAGGTACTTGCAACACAGATTAAAAAAGCACATTTAAAACGACTTTTAGTGTCCGCTGTCGCGCTTTCCAAATACGGCAGGAGCCAAATATATTTTTTTGATAAATTATCGGTACAGAGCATGTTATCAGAACAGAGACGCATAGGCGTACCGTTAACTTTTCCTCGTGTGGGTCTCATTTACAACGAAAATAGAAAACCAAGTTAAACAGGAAAGAATTAGGTACTTCCTAGAATATTTTGTAATTAACAATTTATCATATTCTTCAAATAACGACAGTTATACGTTAATTTAGTACGAAATATCTATGTAAATAGTTGGCACGCCAAATACAACCCTGGTTAACTTGTAGAATTTATTAATGTACACATTGCCATGCAAAACACCTACGAAAATATGTTGAATTTGATTTTTATTAATAATAAATTAAATAGACTGACACTTCTGCATATTTCTCGAAATAGGTATGCGATTTTAATTAAATAAATTCTTAGGTCTAATTTTAACTGCGACGGAAATAATAACTTCTGTACCATAAACAATATAATAAATAAATTAAAACTAGATTGCGAAAAATCTTTAAATCGTGAACAAAATTAAATTAAACCAACGAAAAAAAGTTAATTAACGTTTTCTTTCCGGAAAAAGCTGATGAAATATGAACTTGCAACTGTAACCAACATCATTAACGAAAATAGCCTATTAATACTGGGTGTAACACTAAAAAGTGACAACAATGAAGAAGCTTCTACTAAATTTCAGAATATTTTCTTGTATAAAAAATTGTTCTTAAAACCTTCGTTTTTCAGGTAGAATATACAGGGTGATTCAGAACTTATCAAAAAAAAAATACTGGATGTACAGGGGACCCTAACAAATACAATTTTGTAAAGAAAAAATCAAAAAGGTCAGTTCGAAATTGATTTAAAAATACACTTCTGCACGGCACTGGAAACTGGTCCACTGTAAAACCTGACCTCGCACAATGCGACCGGTATGGCGGCGTGATAAAAACGGACAAAAACTTTCGCAAGGAAAGAAATATGTAAATAGAATTTTATCGCACCTATTTTATATCGGCAAATTCAAATGCTTTTGCCTTTATTAATTATTAATAAAATTAATTTGTGTTTTTAAATAATAAAATCATTTGACATACCCGATGCTGCAACAGCAATTGTTCAAAATTTTATCCACTCACGTGTAAACACATTTGGGTCCGTCTTACTCACTTTCTACGAACTAACACAAATGATGTCTTGCTTCACCATAACACAAATACTTCACCATAATACAAATGTTGTCTTGCTTCACCATAAATTAAAACGATATCCATCAACTCTGAGTTGCTATACACGCAAGCCATTTTTGACACTAACTACTAAAAAACTGATGTAAATACCACAGATAACAGGTAAAAACTACCGCAACGACGGATTTCAGTATTAGGAGTCACATGGCTCTCCACGCGTATTGCGAATGACGCTAGAGACTACAGTTGTCCAGCTATGTAGTGGTTTAATGTGCTATAACTTCAATAATTTTTTTCTCAGAAACTATAAGGATTTTACAAAAATTTTTTTTACAATATTGACTCCATTTCTCATGCCGCATCTATTCCCAAATTTTTTTGGATAAGTTGTGAATCACCCTGTACTGAAATTAAATTGTGGGTCCACAGTACACAGACAAAATAGCATTAAACGTGAAAAAATCAAGCCTCAGCTCGAATCAGTGGTGAGGATGTCTATAGCACCTAAGCAACGCTGTGAAGATTTTTTTTTTCAACCGTTTCTAATTCGTAATGTACACACATTCAAGCTATTTTCAGCAACTCTCACTCTTGCAGCGCAACACCGAAAAGTAAAATGATCGCATGCTCGAGATTACGAGAACGCTTTATGGACGCTTAAGAATCGTTAAAGCCTCGCATAGATGAGCTTGTACGGCTTCAATGCAAATGAAATTAGTTAAAGAAAAATAAACCAACATAGAAACACTCTAGAAAAGGGTTTTTGCTAATGGAAAAATTATTTATCATACAAAGGATGCGAGTGTCAACCTAAAATGTGTCTATAACCAAGGGTTGTCAGTATACAAACAATATTTTTTGAGTTGAAATCACGTTGAAATTCTAAAACCATGACTAAAAAAATTGAAAAATGTGGAAATTCCATCTGAAATTTTAGAAAAAGCTAATGCGGCTACTGCAGGCGTCATTCTCGAGAAATCAAAATCTATATACAACAATGAACTGAAGGAATATCAATATTGGAAAATCAAAGAAGGGGTGAAAGGCGTAAATGAAAATGTCTTGCTGGCTTTTTTCAATTTAAGTGAGAAATTAGCTCCATCCACATTGTGGACTAAATATTCCATGTTGAAGTCAACTTTGAGAGTTTACAAGAACATTGAAATTTCTAAATTCGGAAGACCAGTGGCATTTCTAAAGTCTAAGCACAAACATTTTCAACCAAAAAAATCCAAGGCCTTAGAAAGAGAACAAATCGAACAATTTTTGCGTGAAGCCCTAGACGAAGATCTATTCTACTGAATAGTTTAACTGAGTTATATTTATTAAATTTGTTGTTTTTAGGTGGCGTTGATATTAGGAGTTTTTGGCGCTTGCCGTTGCGAGGAATTGACCCATCTAAGTATAGGCAATATAGGGGACAAAGGACAGTATATCCACATCATGATTTTAAATACTAAAACGAACAAACCAAGAAGCTTCACTGTGTTAAATGAAGGATTTTGTGTTAATCCAATTGAATTAATTAGAAAATATTCTAAGCTAAGGCCTCAAAATGTGCAGCATAAAAGGTCCTTTTGCAATTTTCAAATGGAAAATGCACACGTCAATGTGTTGGTATTAATAAGCTATTAAAAATCTCTAATGTTGTTGCGCGATTTTTGGGTTTGACAGATTCTAATTTATATACAGGGCATGGTTTGCGTCGCGCATCTGCAACTCTCGTGGCTAATGCTGGAGGGGATATTACAACACTCAAACGTCACGGTGGATGGAAGTCATCTACCGTGGCAGGAGGTTATAGAAGAGTCAATTTCCAGCAAAATTGATATTGCTAAAAAGATACAAGAGGTGCAGACTCCTGAAGCAAGCACAAGCAAAGGGGCAACCTGTTCTATAAATTTACCACAATCACAAAATGATTCCAATAATCCTTTGGCATTAAATTACGGCTTTACCATAAATGTTAATGTTAATATTAATACGCAGGTAGATTGTAAGTTTGTAGCATTTTAAGTTATATTTTGCTTCTTACTGTTTCAAATTTGTTTTCTAATAAAAACTGGAAAAATAAACCAAACATCTGTCTTTTTATGTTTCTGATATCAAAGAACAATGTTGACTTAATTTAATAAAATCTTTTAGAAAAAACGTTTGAATTTGTTTGAATTAACTTAGGAATACAATTATCAATTAATTCGAGAGTTTTGATGAAAAAAAGGTATTAGAGACATAAAAATATATATAAAAAAAATCGATACANGGCATCAAATTACGGCTTTACCATAAATCTTAAAGTTAATGTTAATATTAATAAGTAGGTAGATTGTAAGTTTGTAGCATTTTAGGTTATATTTTGCTTCTTACTGTTTCAAATTAGTTTTCTAATAAAAACTGGAAAAATAAACCAAACATTTGTCTTTTTATGTTTCTGATATCAAAGAACAATGTTGACTTCATTTAATAAAATCTTTTAGAAAAAACGTTTGAATTTGTTTGAATTAACTTAGGAATACAATTATCAATTAATTCGAAAGTTTTGATGAAAAAAAATGAAGGTATTAGAATTCTATAAAAATGTATATAAAAAAAATCGATACACAAAGAATGGCCGCTTAATTAAAAGTGTCATTCTAGCCTCTGAAAACGACCAGAAAATTCGCAGATATAAAGCACGAATTGTAAAAAAAAATGTATCTAATCGAATTGCTGCGCTTTAACTTAAATTATAAATTTATCTGTTGCGGAATTTAGCCAATAACTTTTTATTTAAATAACAGAGACAGTTTCTAAATTTTCAAGGGGCATTTTTTATGATAACGTACCTCAGTACGGTTTTACAAACGAAATAAACTGTTCTCTATTAAATAATCAACTGAGTGTTCCACAGGGCTCTGCTACTATCCATCTTAGAACTACGTTTAAGTTAGAATTAAATTTAAAATATCACAGCACATAATTCCCTATTAAGTCTAAAGTGCGTGAGTAAATCGTACATCAGGTAAAAACCAGGGACTGATTCAGGACACCACGCTTGCATGACAAGTATAAACATAATATGATAAAAGATATTTTAATATTTTTAATTAGCAAATTTGTAGTATACAAAATAACACGGGTAATAAAGATTTCACTATGATCACGTGTATGTCCACTGACAGAGGGAAAGAAAATTAATGAGAGTTCAGGAGTTGTATTCAATATGAATGCACGAAATGTCTTCCTGTGATACATTTTTACATTGTACCACATAAAAGTTCAATTAAATTACGCCTTAAGGAGCACTTTAAATTTGGCCTGACTTTTATGATAAATTCCAGTGATAGCTAAAATATAAATATAAGGTAAAAAAAAAACAAGCTTTTCTAGATTTTGAATTCTGTGACGTATCCTTCCTGTAATAATTTTGTTGTTTGTCAACTTATTATTTAAATTATATGTAACAAATATGCCCTTTAACGTAAGTAATTTATTCGAGTTAAGTAAACGAACATCAACATTAGAACTTATTCTCTTGTATTTCAGTCACAGCTAGAATTAATTATATGTATGCTAACTATGCTGACAAATACAAATCGGACTCACTAAAACTACACACCACAAATGTTGTATTTGCTATGACATATCAATTTTTTATTTAGTTTTACTGATACGACCATTAGATTATGTAATATAGTTTAGAATGTAGATATTTGAAATTTCGGAAGGACTTTTAACTCATTTGGTATGCAGACTAAGATCAAATAGACATTTGGCTAGATCTAAACCTCTCTTAACCCGAATTTCGATATAATGTCAGGTACGTCCAATAGCGACAATTAACTTTTCTTTTGTCACCAGTTGTAGATGGTCTCTAGTTCAACTGATGCATTTTAATCTTAATTTCTTGATTCTCGATAAAAAAATGTTCGGTTTATTGAGCGCCAAATTAACCTTCTGCAAATATCTCTGTTTGTCATAACTTTTTGCGAAAACAAAGTACGAACCTGGAATGTACGATTTACTCTCGAACCTTAGAGCAAAACAAACACCTGCCCTCTCCCAAACGGTGCCTATTATTTTTTAGCAGAATAATACATCTATTAAAAGAATTAAAAAATCGTGTCCTTACTGCTTCGATAATTGCACGAAGATTAATTAAAGTAAACGTAATGACTAACCATCATTCGATTGTTTTGAAATACCACCCATAAAACCGGTGAAAGAACGCCTCTCAGTATCATCTGGAATTCACGTAACACGTAATCGACTCCTCAATAATAACAACTTATAATTGCCGACGATTATGATATTTTTATGTTCGCATTTATCGACAGTCCGCACGAGCTGCTAACCATCCCAGCAGAGAGAAATGTTTATGGTAGAACATTTTAAAATAACCCTGTTTACAGCGAACTAATTTCAAGCGCAAAAAATATCAAATGAAACACGCCTGCAAAGAGGGCGAATTCTACGAATCCGCTGAACCATGAGAATTACACTTTAAAACAATTGAAACATCTATTGGGAATTGTCAATGTCACCTTTTTCGGTTATTCGGAAATTGGGCGGTTTCGGCAGCTGAAATAACTTTCATCGTTTAGGTTTCAATCAACATTAATAGAAAATGCCTTTAGGCTTGACCCCGCGGTTCTTACGGAGGTCAAGAATCAATTAAAATTACTAGTTATAAGGCATCCCACACGCATTGCTGCTTCTAATAATATTTTCTTAATGAGAGCACCACTTAAGGAAATTGAATGTCGCCTTCGTGAGCCACGAACGATTTGATAGTTCTTCATGAAATGGACGCTAATAAACAGTGTATATTTGATTTCATGACAGCTAAAGTTTCGTTCGTACCTTCAGAAAAAGCTGGTATAACACGGTCATCAATGAAATTACAAGAAATGTTTTTGACAGAGTGTAAAGGCGAGAGGAAAACAATCAACAAAATTTCTACACCTATTTAAAGTGCAATTATAATTAACAGTAATTAAAAACTGGGCGTACTTAGAAACTCTCATGAATCTCGCAAAACTCCCTCTATTACTTTTTGGCAAAGAATCGCTCTTTAAAGTTATTTGCAACATTACAAAAACACCCTGTATATTAAAGCTGTATTTAAAGCTATTTTAAATCTGTATTTAATTTATTTTATTTTAATACATTTTTACAAGCAAATACTTTTTTTGACTTAATACTGAATTTAAATACAGATTATTTCAAATTGTAAAAACAGTCGTGCAAATGTTTTCCTCATTTAGAATACTCTGATGACCATCGTAAAATGAAACGTCGTTTATTTTATATGACAGAATTCGCTACTAAAATGTCCATTGACAAAAATGGTTTATAATCGACATTATTTTCTAAACGTCAAAATTAAAATACAAAAAAAAATGTAAATATGAAATTGTAATTAAAACTTTAAATCGAGCTTTAAATATAAACAGCATTTATGAAAATGCATGCAATTCGCGTAATTAAAAAGAATAATAAATTTTATTACACCAACTAATACGATTTTCCCAAATTTATGTTTTCCAAGCATTTGGAAGTTCCAAACGTATTTGAAAGTGTACAAAGCTGTAAATTAATTTATATACAGAACCTTTTATACACAGGCTGTGTCCTAAACAACGCCTCAAGCCATAACTCCATTATTTAGTGATTTTAAAAAACAAAAAATCAAACTAAATGACTCTAATACACTATAGAGGGAGCCTATTAGAGCTTATTTACTATTCTTTTTTTTTGAAAATTGATAGTCAACTTTTTTTTCAAAGTTTTTTTGTTATAGCTGTTTTACATTGACAATTTATTGATCAATTAATTCATGAAGTCGCTTCAACAAGAAATTGGACAAGTGTAATGCACCAAATCAGCTGTCAAATAACTTCATGAATTTATTCATCAAGTTCTTGACGAATTAGAGCATGTTCTAATTTTCGTCAATTTCTTCGTGAAGTTCGGAAGTACCAACCCAACAGATTTCCAGCCTCAGATCAGTAATGAGGTTATATTATTGGAATATGTAAATAATTGTGTGGCGTCGTACTAGTTTTGCATAGTTTTTACTGATTTGTTACTTACAAACACTAATATTTATATATGTGTCAAAACGGTACCGCTGTTGTATCACTACAATTATGAGTGGAAAGGTGACATTTTTGAAATATATTTGCTTCTTTGATTCGTTGGTAGAACTGATTCATGCATCAAAAAACTTGACAAAGTCTGTAGCAGTGTAAAACCACACTGTTTACCAATAAATTCGTGTATTAATTCATGAAGAACTTCGTCAATTTATTATTCATCAAGAAATTGTCAATGTATTATTGTGTAGATTTATTTTCTGAATCCAACGACGTATATTTAAAGCATTTATTACAAAAAAGACGACAAAATATTAGTCGATACCGCATTCGGCGCCCGGTCACTAATTCATGACAAATGTATTTTAACTAATCTGTGCCATGGAAAACAAAAAATAATACAGCAAAGCAAATAAAACTCGGAAGAGAATTTTGTAGTTAACAGAAAAGAAACAATACAATGAACTCGAAAATGAATATCAATTAAAAAAAATCAATTTTGTTCAATGTTTTCATTAAATTGACGTTCTTCTCGCTTTGGTTTCTTAAAAGCACCATAGTTTCTCAAATTTTCTTCAAGTCTTACAAATCTACGTGGTTCTGGAACTTCCCTGTGAGGAAATAGTTCTCTATAAAGTCGGACTCCTGCATCATGTCCGTCAATTGATTATTACTCATATTTTGCACTGTTCAGCTTATTTCAACATACAACCTACTGTAAATGACACAGAAAGAGTATAATACGTAAAAAACTGGGACACGAACGCTAAAATGACATTTACTTGCTTTGTTGTATTATTTTTTGTTTTCCAGGCATACATGATTAGTCAAAACATGTTTGTTGTCAATTAAGCGACCGGGCGCTAATAATGCGGTATTGACTAATATTTTCATGCTTTTTCTGTAGTAAATCTTTCACAAAAGTAAACGTTATATACCTACAGCGTTGAATTTAGAATAGAAATCTGCACATAATAAATAAAAAAAAACTATATTGCCATTTAAAAAAAAACATAAATACGCTCCAATAGGTTCACTCTATACTGTATTTAGTCATTTCACATAATTTTTTGTTTTTTAAAATCAGACTATAAATGACGTACCTAGTTATGGCTTGCGGCGTTTTTTAGGAGACAGCCTGTATAAATGATTATAAGCCACTGACCAATAATTAGTTTGAAACAGTAAACAATAAGATGAAGTTTACATTAAAACACAGCATTATTCTGTTTTACCGGCTGGTCAACAATGGTTTGTCATTGTTCATTGTAAACGAATCATTAACCAGTCCTGCAATGCTGGTTGCCTAAGCTCGGTGGTCACGTGGCTTGTGAAACCTTTATGAAAATTCTGTATATTTGTCAGGTACTTCATCATATTTATGTCGATTTTTATGTATCTAATTGTAGTTTTTAAATCCTTTTTTGTACAATTGTATTTTCTTTTATAATTGTCGTGAAATTTCAACAAAATCTTTTTATCAATTGTTTTTCTGAGTGTATACTCTGATTTCACATGACTTTTGATGTATGTAATACATAATATGTAAACATTTCGCCTCATCTTAACAATAAAGGTGTAAATTCTAATTAAAAGAGAATTATGGATCACCCTGTAGGTACATTTAAGCTTCAGTGTATTTATCTATGCTGTAGACGTCGTTTATAAACATACCCAACTTTCAAGCGAGATCAGAACGTTTTTCTGCACGAGACTGCCGATAAAAAAATAAATTCGTAACGGTAAACATTAGCTTAGCTGGCAATTTACAAGCAGTTACGAAAGAAAGAACGTGTTCAAAGAAAAAGCTAACTAGATTCATTTCGTTTTATAAGCGGTTTATTTTTACACGGTATGTACCTACGCCTCGAGTCATGCGATACTGCAATATCTAGTAGGTACTGAGATGGATTTTTGCATATTTTAAGGTGGGAAGCCACATTCACGAATTCCTGGAAAGCAAACTCTTGCGATACTTGTACACTTGACATGGAGCTTATTCTTCAGAAATAAAATACTTAGGTAACAATCGAGTTATATGATTTATACAAGTTATTTCACACTTTCCCTGGCGCGTAACTGTATTTAAAATTACTGTTAGTACCGCGAGCTGCAATCGATACAATGCTATTACATTCCCAGAGTATTAAAAAACAGATTCAACCATTCAACGCTCCTCAACTGAATTAAACGCGAGTTACATCATTGCCAGCGTTGAATAGTTAAATACATCTTCATCCAAACCCAAAATTACCCAACTCAAAACGCTGCAGAAATTTGCATAACAACAAACGGTAAACTGTCAGTTTGTGGCGTTTGAAATAAAAATCAATACGAGTTCCCAGAAAACAAGATAACTACCCAAAAGCTAAAGTGTAGGATGAGACTTGAAACTTACACTTCCAAGATCCGGTCTCCCTTCCTGATCCCGGCTTGCTCGGCGGCCCCCCTGTCCAGAACAGCGCTGACATGTTGCAGGGGGGCGTAGAGCTCCCCGTTGATGCTCCTCAGCTGACCACCTTCGCTAACCTGTCCCCTAACGTTGAACCCGAACCCCGTCTCAGTCTTGTTAATCGTTACCACACGGGGTCCATTTGACACTTTCATATTCTCTATTCGCGCACCACTTCTAACGACCGCATCAGCGTCGGCCATATTTTGACGTGACTATCGAGCACGTTTACGTTTTCTTGTTTTTCTACCCCCACCGAGGCGTTAGAGAACTGACCTTGCGTACACGGCTACTGTGACATTTCCATGGAACAACAGTTTCGTTACTCTTTTTAGAATGTTTCTTAACCGGAAGAAGAAGAAGAGTTAATCTGTGACTATAAATGTACAACGGATATCATAATTTTTTGGACAAAGGTAAAGGTAATATGTAGTTTGACATTTCTGTGCAAATACAGTGTCGTCACTAAAAATAATTTAAAAATAAATCAATAATTGTATTAAATATATTAACACAGTTGCAAGTAGAAAACGAAGGACATGTACATAACTATTTCACAAAAATGGTTTCTGTAATAAGTTCCTCTCAAATATATACGTTGTACCAAAGTTTAACCAAAGAATTTCCTGATATTTCATGTTTTTTCGAGATGTGTACAATTTTACAAACAAAAATGTAAGCTTTACGTTTTAGCTCCGCCACCACCACCATTTTCCAAAATTTTTGCCTGCATCTCCCACTTAATATTCAAGAAAGTATTATTTCGCAAGTTATACGTGCAGTGGACGCTATCAAGTTTGTATCTTGGTTTTCTCCCAAATGAGAAATTTTGATATATTTAAAAAATTGTAATAATTTTGCTTGTCTAAAGTAGTAAAGTAAAAAAAATATTTTCAAGATTTTATCAGAAACTAAACATTTCCATGTTGATCTTTATGGAAACATTTTTTTTTCTGAATAGCTCTTTCAACAAGTGACATTTGGTTTATGCAATTCGGGACACGGATAATAAAAATGGAAATGTAATAGAATTTAATGACATTCAGTGCCAACACCTGATATAATAAAGACCGTTGAAAAGTGGAAGTTTAAAAAATTTCAGGAAAATTTGAAAAATTCTTATATTTCTAGATTTATGAAAATTCCTGATAATTTCATGTTCTTTTGATATTCCAGACTCCAGATTAGTACACACCTCATTATCGGCCAAATAGGTACATCGCTTTACTATACACTCACACTGAACATAAAAATTAGGTCATATAATAAAACTACCCAGTTCAACAGCTGTAACAGGAAATTTCTTTTCTACATTTAAGTTCAATATATTTTTTTTTACTGAATAGAATCTCGAGTCCAACAAAATCATTTCACAAACACTTTATTACTATTTCATCAAACAACTGTAAATCATGATATTAATACATGATATTTTTAAATAATCTTTAGATGTAGAAGCCTATATGAACGTTTAAAACACCAAACATGTACGAAACGAAACGATGGTTTCAATTCATGATGCCAAACTATGCAATGAAATATATTTGCAATAAACAAAATTTTTCTATGTGCAAATGGCTCCATCTATAGCCCTACTTCCCAACTACTCCAATCTAGACTGACCGACATTGAATTATACTCGCAACACCTAGTACCTAGTACAACAGCCCACAGAGTAGTTGTTTCTTGCAACACTGGCATTTTAAAATTTTTCTAATTTACTTCATAATTTCACAATTGAGATAGTTTCGTACTATTATTATTATGTTTCAATCCTACATTTGAGGATAACGATATGGGTAGTGGTAAAAGGGTAAAAAAAAGGAAAAATAATTGCAAATTACATACTTTTATTTCAATATTACAATAAATGTGATGTTCCAAAATAAAATAAAATAAGATAAAATGTAACATTGAACGCCACTACGAGATGGCCATGAGAAATCTTGTGCAGAACAATTATTACTGAATTGTGACTAGAACTTATATTACTTTGGTCTTAACAAAACGAAAACAGTAAATTAAAAAATGTTAGTAGTACAAAAACGCTAAGAATATACATATTCCCAGAAAATTGTGAAGAACAATATCAAAAAAGACAAAAATTTAGCTGCTTCTCTCACTATAACTAATATAAAATTTCGAAAGCAACCTATTCGATGCATATCCTAACATTAATATTGGATGTTCTACTGGAGACGATTAATAAATATAATAACAAAGAGAAGGTAAATGAGAATTTTGCGATGGCACAAAAAAGTCTTATTAAAGCGTACACCTAAACATTTGTTACATTAATGTAATTGACGTATAAAAATATGATATTTTATATAGGTTCGTTAAATAATCATTTGGCAGTCAAAAATAACACATAATACAAACAAATGCCTCGAATGGAATAATTGCCAAGTTTAGATGTACAACTGTGGACAAAAATTATTTCCAACCTGTAGCACTTGAAGGTGTTTAAAGAACGAAACTAATACTCCTTTTCCTTTTTAGGTCGGATACTTTTTACTGTCCATAGCTGTACCTGAAATCTTATTCAAAATAAATGCATAATAAAAGTGTTTAAAATAACTCCAAATTATGCAATTCGTTAGTTCACTTCCTGTACTAAAGAATCTTGTTAGTTGTTACTCAGAATTTCAGTATAATGGCGATTTAATTAATAAAAGTTCTTATAATATTCTAGTATATGAAAAAATGTGTAACAAGTAGTTTCTAAACTTGGCAACCGTAAACTTATATCAGAATCACTAAACCTGATACATTTTTGGTAAAAAAAAAACATTTAAAAAGCTAAAAAGGGTTAAATCAGTACTATAACTAGATATAATAAAATATTTTTGAGTATGAATGATTATAAATTAGTTCTTGTAGAATACAGTTCTTTTACATCTAGTTTTTAATTTGGTTTTTGATCAGATCGTTATGTCATAAACGTGTATTAAAAATATGATGCTTTATCACAAGTTCAAACAATCATATAAAGGAGACTTTTTGCTTTGCTTTTCACGTTTCACGGTGCTTGAATTAAAGAAAAAATATTAGAAACGTGTTACACCATACCAAAAGAGTATGCATTATTAAATTTTGCCTAACTCGTTATTTTTTATACTTAGATTGATTACATCGGGTAAAAATTACTTAGTATCCAAATATAAAACACCTTAACTAGAAAACAGCTTAAAGTTTCAGTGGCAACGGTTCTCTCTAATTCTCAATTTGATTATCTTCCAGGTAAAAGGTGAAATAAAATAGTCACATCCACAAATCTTTTTTTATGTATGTATATAAATATTCTTAAAAAGTGTCATCACTTAAAGCACAAAGCAATGAAAAATTTTAGGATTTCGTAAAAAGTCTTTCTTTCAACTTAAAAATAAGAGAATTTTTCGTTGTGTGAGGTCGCTCGAAACAAAAATCCACACTTAAATTCAAAAAACTTTACTAAATGCCCTGAATAATACCTAACAGTAGAGAAAAATCAGTTCACTTGTGAAAAAAAAAGGTATATGTCGGTAAAAATTGTCAAATTTGAAAACATCTCTCATTTACTTAAATTCCAAGTAATCGAAACAAAATGATTTTCATATCACACATTTCAAACATTGCAGTAAAGAAACAAAGTCAAACTTAAAATAATCTTTTAGAAAGAAATGTTTTCAAACCGACACACTCAAATAATTCAAAGCAACCATTTGCGACTTACTAGAAATTACATGATGAGGCATTTGCGTTGGCGTCGTTTTTGAGGTTCGGGCCGCAATACCGCACGAACCGCCTCGTCAAAAACCTGCTTCAATCCCCTCTGTGTTAACGCCGAGCATTCCATATATTTCACAGCTCTTATTTTATTGGCCAACTTCTGGCCTTGTTCTCTCTTGATAGGGCTCAGCCCCTGGTCAGCCAGAGCATTCAAAGTCTCTCGGTCATCTCTTAAATCTATTTTCGTACCTAAAATTACAATATATCACTGTTAATTTGTCTTAATATTTAATCACTTACCAACTAATATCATAGGTGCATCTGGACAATGGTGTTTGATTTCAGGATACCACTTAGAAGTAACATTTTCAAATGAGGAAGGCGAAGCTACACTAAAGCATATTAAAAAAACGTCCGTCTGTGGATACGACAAGGGCCTTAATCGATCATAGTCTTCTTGGCCTGCAGTGTCCCACAGACCCAAGCTTACCGATATTCCATCCACTACCATAGGGGCAGAGTAGTTGTCGAAGCTAAAACAATCTTATTAATTAACACACAAGGCTGCTTAGAACTGCAATATCGTGACTTACACAGTGGGTACATATTCTCCTGGAAAGCTATCTGTGGTGTAAGATATTAACATACAAGTTTTCCCTACGGTCCCATCTCCAACCACAACACACTTTATGGGCCGGCCCGATGACATGTTTACAATTTCCTACAATCATGACAAGATTAAAGACATAACCTAAAAATTATGGGCAGGGCCGCTGACCTACCTTTAAAAGTGTAAAAAATTTCCTTAAATGCCAATATATTTAAATATTAAAACTAAAATAAAGGTCTTTCGTTGCCAAATGATTGTTTCATCTAATAATTTAGCTTTTCTCTTCACATAAAATTCTTCGGCTGTCATATATGGACTATAAATATCATTAGAGAAGTTAGCCTTTTTTTGATTGGCAACTTGTATTTTACAAATATATAAGTTGACATCAGCCGCGTCCTTGTGAAATGAACTGAACGGAGTAGTTCATTTGTTCTCCTAAGCAGTTCTGCCAATAGTAAAGGAAAAAGGTCATTGACTTTCAAAAAAATTGGTATTGGTATTGGTAACCTGCAAATATGTAGGGGTGTACAAATCACCTAATTCAAGATAAGATATAAAATAAAAATCATAACTTTTAAACGTAAGACAGCATAAGTGCCACTTGATCTTAAAAATCAAATTCAATGCGATGAGATTTAACTGTCACTATGCACATTGCACAACCTGATACAACGTTTCATAATACTTCAGCAAATTTCGAGTCCCGTTTACGCATGTATTTTTCCGCTGACGTCAGTTAATGTTAAAATCTGAGGTTTATGAGAGGACGGCGGTCAATCTGGGATTGCATTTACGAGCGATCTGATCGACATTAGAGAAAAATATCAGTGTTCTTTATCCTTTTCTCTTTATTTCGTCCGGGAGGTCGGAAAAAAAATTAAAGGGAATTCAAATCCTATGAAAATGCTGTTCAAAAAAGTGACTCACGTTATTTTTGATATGGATGGACTTCTTATTGGTAAGTTACTATTTTCTAAAAATATAATGCAGTTCTCGATAAATATTGATTTTTTTTTCTAATACAGATATAAAATTTTATCTTAAATTTAACTATTTGTTCATGAAACTATCATACATTTACAAGAAATCCATTTTAACATATATAATAATAGATTATTGATTTTAGAGTCCGAGTCTGTGTATGATAAAATTATGAATGACATAGCAGCAGTATATGGTAAAGAATATACCACAGACATTAGAGTGAAAGTTTTGGGAACCCCAGAAAAGGACACAGCCAGAATAGCTGTCACAGAAATGGGACTGCCCATTTCACCTGAAGAATTCCTAATAATTTACAAAGAAAAAGTACACAAGGAGTTGCAAAACCCAGTTCTAATGCCGGGAGCTAAGGAACTGGTCAAACACTTTTATAAGAACGAGATACCAATAGCAGTGGCGACATCTNGGTATTGGTAACCTGCAAATATGTAGGGGTGTACAAATCACCTAATTCAAGATAAGATATAAAATAAAAATCATAACTTTTAAACGTAAGACAGCATAAGTGCCACTTGATCTTAAAAATCAAATTCAATGCGATGAGATTTAACTGTCACTATCATAGATAAAATATATATATAGGAAATAGATAGGCAACTCAATGTAAAAACGCATTAAATACGCCATCGGTGTCTGGAGTGAGAAACAATTTCAAGGTCAATTATTGCATACACGAGGGGAATAAGATAAGTTCATTGAGAATAAGGGGGCATACGATAACTTCTCGATATATGCATAGGATAATTCACAAACAATGACAAAAAATGAAACATCGTATATTTTAGTGAATTTTAAGGAGGCTCTTTCCTATAGTTTTTATTTAGGGCGTTTCATTAAAAAGATACAGGGTGTTAACTTATTTTTTTATATATTTTAAAAACTAGTAAGTGAAATAATTTGAAATTGAGCATACGAATTTATCTAAATATTGCACAAAATGTAAAATATTTTCTAAAAAAATAGATGCTTCAGATTTTGTACAATGTTTACATAAGCTTTGTTCGCGGAGCCTGTCAAATTGGTTCGGGATCGGTCATACAGTCGCCCGGCTGCTTTCTGTGCTATTTCCCACAAGCATAGTATAAAGGAAGTGGCTGGGCGATTGCTTCTGACTGGTCCCGTACTGGCTTCAGCTTCTCCGCGAACAGAGCTATAACTCCATGTGCCTAATTTAAAATAATTTCACTCATTAGTTTCTAAAATGTTATAAAAAATTTTAAATATTAGTTTAACACTGTATCTTTTTAATGAACCTAGATAAAAACTTTATACGAAAAACCCATCTTAAAATTCATTAAAGTATACGAGGTTTCATTTTTTGTCACTGTTTGTGAATCACCTTCCACTTCATCGTTTAGTAAATTGATGTCCTTGGCAATTTTTAAAGGACATTTCTTCATTTACATTATTACGTTCTCAGAAAATTCCTTAAATTAGGATAATGTTATTACTTGGGGACAACAACCAACAATAGTGAAAGTATTTTAACTTTAAAATGTTTATTTAAAAAATTTCCTCAAAATGTATATGCCTAGATGTTTTTTAGATAGAGGAAAATGCAGACAAAACCATGAAAGGGGTAGTTAAACAGTGACTAATTAATGTAAAAAGTGTATTTTTTTTAATACATTTTATTTTTATTATGTACAAAAAAAATATTTGTAAATACAATATAATCTTAAATTATTTTATATTTTTCATAGCCCTAATTTTAGTTGCTGCGCCTTTGTGTTTTAAATATTTTTTGTGGGCGAGAATCTTAATAGGATCCTGATACTGGTTAGAAGTATCTTTACCTCTAAGAATTTTATTAACATTCTTGACCCACGTATTCATGTGAAATTTACTAACATAATCATATAAAATGGACAGTATGTCGTGATGTTTGCATGTAAAACTATTCTTAAACTCTTCAGAAGCCTCAAGATTACATTTTAAATTAAAGACAACATCACCTTTGTGACAAACAATAGGTACGTAATTTGTTAAAATGTCTACTGTTCTATGGAAAACATTATTGAAAACTGTATGTGGAAATAACAAAGCTTTACTACTGTAAGCTTTAGCTTTAATAATGCTGACAGAAGCTTCACTAAGTCCAGAGCTCTTTCCAATTAATTCTGTCCTACATAATTTACATTTTACTTTTTTTAAAATTTGCTTAGCTATGTATCCTGCTATATATGTAAGGAGACCTGATTCGAAAGGCCTTAATGGAGGATTTTCTAGTAGCAATACCTCTACAGGATTTGGTACAACCTCAATTACTTTAAAAAAAAATGCAAATTATTTAATACACCCAAACTAACATTCACAACTTTTGTTTTGGGAAGATTGTGTATAACATTATTCATTTATTAATGATTCAAATGAATTCTTGAAAGAAAGCAGCATCAGCATTTACATTTCGAATACCATGACTCCTAATAAAAAAAATTACTATCATGATTAAACTTTCTTCTGCATACAAATGTAAATCCTGAATTTAATAATTTTGTTATTAAATATCGGAAACCCTTAAAGTGTGCATCCAATTACCAATAGTAGGAGTGAAATTCTTCCTTTTCGAATTCGAACATTTCATACTTAAAAAAACTTGTATGGCTTCTCTCCAGTGTTCCAAATGACCACTTTTTTTAGTTGCAGCTGTCCTTAATGTTTTTCCTCCTTTTGGTGTGATTCGAGAACCATTTAGACTGTCAAATGTTTTGTCTATGAAGACAATAAATTCAGCTGTATCCATAGCATTAGATTCAATTGTGTCCCCACCTATAACTAAACATAGTTGAAATTAATATTAACTTCTTTATATATAAAGCAGTATAGATATATTATATTGGCTTCAAAATGATGTGGCATAAAATCTGCTACTTTTTTTACCTAATAGGTACAGAAACTGAAATTATAATCTTATTAATTTTTTGGTGACGTCTTGTTTCTGTTTAAAAAATAATTTAAGATTTTAAAATAATATCTGCAAGTATTAAAACAAGTAAATTTATTGCCTCACTGTTACTCACAACCAAATTGAATTAAAAATTACAACTAAAAGTAAATAATCTTACCTAGCCTCGATATCGCTTTTATCGCTGCTGCTACTCTGCAACTCAGGACTTGTGCAGCTATGCTAACTTTCATTTTTTTCGTATTGTCTATATGCGCATCTGTTAATTTGTGGCACAACCTATATTCCATTGCAGGATCTTCTAATTCATACATTTTTTGAATATGTTTCCATTGTGCCATTTTATTTTCACCATTTCTCCATGTATATGTTATCACATTGTCAAATAGAAGGTTCCTAATACATTTCAGTAAATGTGGAACATCGTAAAGTGGCACAACTTCTTCTTCATCAATTTCAAAACCGAATGTTCTTTTCTCTTGGTTTCTCCGAGCATATTCTGCTTCAGTCTCCTTATACAAATATTTAATAGCTGAACGATTTGTAGTCCCTTGGTCACATACAGTACATATAACCTACAATTCAAATTACTTAGTTAACATCAAACTACTACTACTACTACTACTAAGTACTTACTTTAAAACCAGCCTGCCTTGTTCTTCGGATGACATCTTTCAGTGACTGAATTAAAACATTTGTTTTCATTGCTCCCTCGTTAAAAAAATATGCAAGCGGTTGTTTCCATTTTTTATAGACACCTCTGGCCATAAAAACCATAGCTTTATCAGCAAATACAGGTTTTCTTTCACAGCCATTATCCTGAAAACCCTCAACAAAATCGTCTGATGAATTATAATATAGTCCGGGTTCTAAGGCCATTTCGTCAAATACTATAGAACAATATTTATCCTTGGTATCCAACGAGGCACATGTTTTTTGCAAGGCAGAAAATATATGATCATTAATCCCAGTTTTAAATGGTATTTGGTGAAGAAAATTTGAGAGTGTTCTCTTAGATGGAAGAGCAAATATCTGTCTTAGCAACTTGTAGCCTCTTGGGCTTTGCTTTTGAATTGACAAAGCAAACATTTTGTCTTCCAAAGAAAATCGTCTGCCTCGGGGTGCAATCTTTTGCAATTTTAATTGTGACAATAGAAAATTGAATGTGTGCTTATTCACCATTGCTTTCATAAACTCTGGAGATTTTGACAGTTGTACTGCTTTCTTCAGTCTATCCCTAGTCGACATTAGTTTCAAATGCTCTCGTTTTGACTGTTCTCTTAACTTTATAGCATATTTGTAAAGAACTTTGGATTTTGGCGATAGGTCTTGTACCTTTTTCATTCCTATTTTTTTTAAAAGTTGGCCCCCCCTTCCAACTGCCTGACATTTTGGGTATGGCATGGATTGGTCAACATCTGGTAAGGAAGGTGATTTCGTTCCTCTTGTGAACAATACAACACTCTCATCAAAAGCTGATGATGTGGACGGACTTGGTTCTACAGGATCACGGTTCTCTTTATCCTCTGCAATATAAAATATATATATATATATA
>NW_019416501.1:0-13892 GCF_000390285.2 Anoplophora glabripennis | reverse complement strand
GTTGAAGCTTATGTAGACCTTTCAACATTTAAAAGTTGTAACCAAGTGCCACACAGCTGAAATATAAAATAATATATATTATATAATTAATCAACATTTTGTACACTTTAACAAAAGCAAATTTTAATATTAACAGTTTTCATAATGAAAATGCGACAGATACCTACTTATATAGGTATGATAAATCAACACAAAAAATCACGATTTCTCAAACGAAAATTAACATTTTGATGAGCTAAACTTGCATTATGAAACTTGGCAGACTTAAATTATTAAAGTTTTACTAAAGTGGATTATGAAAGTGGTCATTACGCCAACAACTTGATAAAACTGAACATATTTAAAGACAAATTGGATTCATTATTCAAAATTTTATTTATTTAACTTACTTCTTCATCCTTTGGAAATCTGTGCATAGGGACAGCATCTCCTTTTGAAGTACAAAAAGGCACACAACAATAAAACATTTTTGTCTAAAAGCAAAATAAATCACAATATAAAACACTGCACACGATCAAAACACAACCACTCAATCAGAAGCGAAAATAAAAATGGCGTCCTCCCACGACGTTAGCTGTCAAATTTGTAAATGAATGGTAGAAAAGGACAGAGATATATCGCTATCCTCTCGGGCTCTGGAGTCAGGTAGTGGGGGTAATTTTCGATCATCTATTGGTGAAGTTACTAGGGTCTGGTCACTATGCACATTGCACAACCTGATACAACGTTTCATAATACTTCAGCAAATTTCGAGTCCCGTTTACGCATGTATTTTTCCGCTGACGTCAGTTAATGTTAAAATCTGAGGTTTATGAGAGGACGGCGGTCAATCTGGGATTGCATTTACGAGCGATCTGATCGACATTAGAGAAAAATATCAGTGTTCTTTATCCTTTTCTCTTTATTTCGTCCGGGAGGTCGGAAAAAAAATTAAAGGGAATTCAAATCCTATGAAAATGCTGTTCAAAAAAGTGACTCACGTTATTTTTGATATGGATGGACTTCTTATTGGTAAGTTACTATTTTCTAAAAATATAATGCAGTTCTCGATAAATATTGATTTTTTTTTCTAATACAGATATAAAATTTTATCTTAAATTTAACTATTTGTTCATGAAACTATCATACATTTACAAGAAATCCATTTTAACATATATAATAATAGATTATTGATTTTAGAGTCCGAGTCTGTGTATGATAAAATTATGAATGACATAGCAGCAGTATATGGTAAAGAATATACCACAGACATTAGAGTGAAAGTTTTGGGAACCCCAGAAAAGGACACAGCCAGAATAGCTGTCACAGAAATGGGACTGCCCATTTCACCTGAAGAATTCCTAATAATTTACAAAGAAAAAGTACACAAGGAGTTGCAAAACCCAGTTCTAATGCCGGGAGCTAAGGAACTGGTCAAACACTTTTATAAGAACGAGATACCAATAGCAGTGGCGACATCTTCTTCGCAGGATTCTATGGAGCTTAAGACAAAGAACCATCAGGATATCTTTAAGCTGTTTCACCATATCGTTTGTGGAAGTACCGATCCCGAGGTCAAGCATGGAAAACCTGCCCCTGATATATTTTTGGTGTGTGCCTCGAGGTTCCCCGATAAACCCCATCCTTCTCAGGTATAATAATTTTACATAAAGTATATAATAGATATATAATACATATAAATATATAATTATATATTATATAGAATATAATTCTATATATTTATTCTATAATTCTATAAATTTTACATAAACATAAACACGCAACAAATACCACCGTAAAAAAAATATTTAAAAACATTTACATATTTCTATTTAATCAAAATGACTTGATAACACCACGTTTCTAATTTCCAATTAAGGCCAAATATTTCAAAAAAATTGTACGAAATCATGTATAACAATCATTGATAACGATGGTTCGTGCAAAAATCATGATTGAGAGGTGATAAAACGTGATTGTTATTTGATTGAAAATCACATTTAATAATTATATATCCATGATTGCAAACTATGCAAACCCACTTGAAAATATCATGCTCTGATCATTCTTGCATAATTGATGTTTAAATAATTTGCAATACATCTATTATAATTTTTTTTTCATTGAATCTTGCTTTATTTTCAAGATTTATCAACAAGTTGACATGAAATATAATCTGTTTACATATATCAGCGATAATAAATAAGTTTTAGACTAGCTCTGATAAATTTGCTATTTAATTTTATATATATTTTATCATTAATAAGGATATAAAATAAATCAGTTCTTACACAGATGGCTTATTTAAAAGCAAACAATCGAATACAGGGAAAACACAGGTTTCTAATTTAATTTTATCATCATCAGGTGATAATAGCTTTAATTCACAAAGTTAACAATGGAAAATACTTCATCAGTTACAATGTTTGAATATGATTATGTAATTTAATACTTCTTTATTGTTATTCAGTAGAAAGTATGTAATTGTTATTAAATTTTTAATTATTTTAAAACTTGAATGCAAGGTCTTAAATTATGTGGGACTAAAATATTTTTTTAATACTGCATATACATTAACTAGGTCCACAAATGGGTAACCTTATATTATTAGTCTAGTAAATTTGTTTAACGATGTTGAAAAATTAGTCAACGTTTATTATAGGCATTAAGTCAACATACATTTTATTATACCAAACTTAGTGTAGTGTATTGTTTTTTCCTTTAGTAAGTATGCTAATTTAAAATAATTGATAGAGGTGTTTTATATTATTTCAAATTATGCATATTTGTATGAAAAATATTTTAGACCTTTAGGTATACGTTGAAATGTATTGAGAAATAATTTGTTTGCTAAAACAATTTTTTTTTGCCAACCACACACAATTATTTATTTTGCTGTACTTGCTGAAATATCTGTTCCTATTGATATTAAAATTTAAAGTTTCTCTTTTTGGTTTAAAAGTATGTAAAACCTTCACTTCTAAACCCGTTTTAATCTTTACCAATTAATTAAAAAATATTTGCATAAATTGTAAATTTCCTAGCTTAAATAAATTGGCAAAAAAATTGGAGACAATACAACTAGTTTCACCACTTATTGGGCAAATTTTGGCAATTTTTAGTGACTTCATTTAGAATTCAATGGGATTTATTAAATTCTGCAATTTGGCACTTTAAATATTTTTTAAACGTTGAAGCTTATGTAGGGTGTAAAACTGTAAATCTTGGAGCATATTTATACAGAGGCCACCGTTGATTTGTGGAAATATATGTTTGTTTTCTCAAATTTGGTTGTGGAAACTGATTTTTCAGAATGAAATTCTTATAGTAATTTTCATATCACATGGATTGATGTATGTATTTCACTTAAACTAGATTAATATTAGAGGTTATTATGACCCGTCTATTCACAGACTAAACACAGTGCTTTAAAAATATAGTAAGAAAGATTTTTTATTAAAAAATTTGAAATTATTTTAAAAAATATTTCAAATCCATCAGATCAGCAAATATTTTTATTTATTGTCGGTATCTATTGTAGGTCAATATCTCTGATTATTGACGACACTAAGATTCACAATCTGAACAGTTTTAAAAAATAAATACTTTTTATTAAAATCTTATAAAATTTTTTAAAAATATTTGAAATCATGGTAGATTATTAGTAGGTATTTCTATTTATTTTTTGTTATGGACATTTTACTAAAAAGTAAATATGTATAATTAGATAATATTTAATAAATCACCCAAAAAATATTAATTTAATAAAAATCACTTGACATTTTTATATTAGCGCTTCATCTGCATTAACATCAGAAAAATATGGAGACTTTAAAATACAATATACAGGATGATTCACTAACGGTGACCAAGAACGATACTTCGTATTCTTTGTTGAATTTTATGGGGAATCTTTCCTATAAGGTTTTTATCTAGGACGCTTCGTTCAAAAAGATACTTGAAAAAATATTTTTAACTTTTATTAATAATTTAAAAACTAGTAAGTGAAATAATTTGAAATTGGGCACATGTATTTATGTAAACATTGTCCAAAATCTGAGGCCTTTTTCTAAAATTTAGATGCTGCAGTAGCTGAGATACAGGGAATCGGTGGCATATTTTTCTAAATAAAATAGTACGGCACTGCTTTATGGTAACAATCTTGATATTTTCGGATTTGTCTTTCAAATTTGTACAAATTACTACACTCTTATGTTTTTGGAAAAATACCTGATTTTCGAGTAAAACTTAAAAAACAAATTGAAAACACTGGACCTCAACCTACTGCATTTTTTTTGTGGGGTGCTGTTAAATGGCTGGTATACAGTGAACAAATTAATACACCTGAGCAGTTAGAATAAGAAAGAATAAATAATAATAATAATAAAATAAATAATAATAATAAATTTCGAACAAATTACATTTTCGTTACTAAAAAGATGTCGCGCCTGTGTTTGTGGAAATGGAGGTATTTACTCAAATTAAATCATTAAAATGATGACTGATGTTAATAATTTGGATTAAAGAACTGAATGATTAGTGTTTGTCATATCATTTAAGTAAAAGTGCTTTCAATTTATTTTTTAAGTTTCACTCTTAAATCAGGCTTTTTTCGAAAAACATAAGAGGGTATTAATTTGTAGAAAATTGGAAAACCAATCCGAAAATATCATGATTATTACCGTGAAGCAGCGGCGTACTTTTTTTTAGAAAAATATGCCACTGATACCCTCTGTATCTGCGTCCCTGGAGCATCTATATTTTAGAACAAAGCCCCAGATTTTGGACAATGTTTACATAAATACATGTGCCCAATTTCAAATTATTTCACTTACTAGTTTTTAAATTGTTTAAAAAAATTAAAAATATATTTTTAATTTAACACCCTGTCTTTTTAACAAAGTGTCCTAGATAAAAACTATAGGAAAGACTCCCTTAAAATTCACCAAAGAATGCAAGGTTTTATTTTTCGTCACCATTTGTGAATCACATCTAATATGGTTTGTCACGATTGAATTTTGGTCTCGGTAGCCGTGAATGAATTGCAATTTATGAGCTACGCTAAACCTTATCATTTGTATCCATAAACAGCCAGACATTTTGGTAATTTCTATTTTATACATCCCACACCACAGCCAAGTTGATTATTAATAAAAGAAATTAAACTGATGACCAATTAATTACTTTAATTAACCATATGTTACCATTTCGCAGTGTCTGGTTCTCGAGGACGCTCCGAATGGGGTGAGAGGGGCAATAGCAGCGGGTATGCAAGCCGTCATGGTTCCGTCACCCGATGTCGGTGAAGAACTCAGGAAACCAGCTACGTTAGTGTTACAGTCCCTGGAGGACTTTAAACCGGAACAGTTCGGGCTACCCGCCTGGGAATAAGTCTAGTCCAATTTTGTTTATTTATTAAAGTTTAATGTAATAGAGAAATTATATTTTTATAGACCGTATGGTTTGTTTCTGGGTGCAAAATTATTTATTTTATTTTTAATTGATGTTTGTGCATGGTGCTTTTTCAAAGATTCTTTTATCAGTATTACGGTTCCTAAGCTGTATAGTAATAATTTGTTAAAGGTTCACACACATTTCTAGTGTGGTAGTCTTTGATGAACACTTGCCACGAGTCGTTTATGATCTGTGTGTAGTTTTAAGTTTAAGTAGGCACAATTAAACATATTGTCGTCGTTATTATGGAATTTTATTTAAAACAATCCTGTATGGTAATTATTTACTTTAGTGGCACCACCTCCAATTTTCACAAAATTTTGTCTAGCCCCCTATTTTCGTATTTTCGATGGTGCTGAACACGAATCTGAAGTTTTTTTTGTGCGGTCGAACCCAGTTTTTGCGAAAAAAAATTTTTCAAAATTCTAACCTGAATATTTCAGATAACAATACGTAGAACTCTGTATATTTTATGTAGCTTTCAGAACATCTGTAATAAACAATGAACATTGTTTAAGAAACGCATTTTCCCAAATTTGAACTAAAAAAAATATGTATTTAGTAAATAAAATTATAGTAACTTTATGTGGGATGAACAGAGATGAATGAGAGTGGGGGAACTCAATGTTGTCATCACGAATTACAAATGGCGGATTCAAACTACAAAATTTTTATTTATTAAATACATATCTTTTTACTTGAAATTTACGAAAATGTGTTTCGTGAACAGTGTTAATTGTTCATAACAGATGTTCTGGAAAGCTACATAAAATATACAGAGTTCTACGTAGTGTTATCTGAATTATCCAGGTTAGAATTTTGAAAAATTTTTTTCTCGAAAACTAGGTTCGACCGCACAAAAAAACTGCAGATTCGTATTCAGCATCATCGAAAATAGGGGGGTAGACAAAATTTCGCGAAAATTGGAGGTGGTGCCACTAAAGTAAATAATTACCTCCTGTATCTCTGAAATATGCATCCTTATCCATTTCAATCACACTTTCGCCTAAGAAGGGGTGGTGTATTATTATTCTTTGCAAATTGTGAAGTATGAACAAGTTTCACTAATGTACGTTTGAAATCAGTAATTTTTTATCCAATTTTGCACAAAAATAGACCAATATTAATTTTTCATGTTATTCATACAGGAGAATCATAACAAGTGGTAGGTACTCGCAGCAGTGGCGGCTTGTCCTATGATGAGGCAGGTGAGGCAGTATCTCACCAATAAATTTGGGAAGTACACCATTAAAATGAATACTTGAAGTGTTTACTTATTTAACTTTTTGTCACTTCTTTAATCACAATTTTACTTTTTTTTAATTTTTTTCACTATTTGCATCCATAAAATGCATAATTTTGCTTGAAACTGAAATAAAATACGGACGGCCCTGGCCTTCCATCAATCATCAACAGCAGCGCGCGAACGAATCAGTGTATCCATCTCATTTCCTCTTTAAGAAATGAATATTCAGAGCAGTGTTGCCAACTTGATTTTAAGAAATTCACTCGATTGAAACAGAAATTCTACTAAATTCCACTAGATGTTTATGAAATTTAAGTAAAAAAGTTTACGATTAAAAAATAGCACGAAATAGTTTTTTTTTGNGTAAAGTAAAATGATTACTGCTCGATACTGAACAATGTATTTTTACTTATATTTATATTTTTCTTTTCGGGAATAATACTGCCAAAACAACTAAAATTGTTCAAATGTAAAGCCATAAAACTAAAAGCTTTCATATTAAAGTGATTTTAAATTAATATGTGTTACTGTTCCTTGTTCTCGCGAATAGGCAATAGACTCTTTTAGTGTGACGTCACACATTTAGGCAACCCGTAACAAATTGTCAGTCGAAATTGTACAGGTCGAATCTTGTTTACTATTTACATAGATACTATAGAAACTTCAAATTAACTCTTTTTTACAAGGATTTAGAAGTATTTAAGAACATCCAACACGTCTTTCGTAAAATAGATGCACTAATGTGCTTCAAACTTACAAAAAACGATACAAAATTTAGTATTAGCCGTGTTATACCTAATGCGCATGTTCGGAAAAAATAGCGTTATACGCAGGTGAGATCTTGTTGATATATCATCGATGTCATCATTAGCGTATTTTCTCTTCTTGATATCTTGTTTAATTGACTGACATTTTCTAGTTCTACCAAGTATTTTTATCGTTTTTCTTGGTGCTCAACTGTGTGAGTCCGATTATAGAGTATTTCTTTTTCAAGTGGTTTATTATATACGTACTCTCAAGCGGAACTAAATTTTTTATCTTTAATGCGCATGCTCAGTAATATTAATATAGTTTTAATTTTTTAATTACTATAAAAATCAATATTCTATAAATTTAATATATAAACTCTATAATTCTTTTAATTTGTCACTTGGGGTTTGAAACTTCTGAAATATTTCTAATATTAACGCGATATTTAAGGTCATGATAAAGAAGGCATTTTTTTGGCACTTTCCAAAGTACATAAGGTCAAAAATCGATCTAGTAAAAATANTATTACCCAGACAAGGCAACAGATTCCTTATAAATTGACAAAATATGTCCAATACTATCACGATGAATATCGCATAAAGAACAAATCTGGTTAAATAAATTGGACATATTGAAAATCGGTGATCTAAGTAATACATTGCTCCTACATAGGCCAATATGGAACATACGCTGTTGACGAGATTCTTGCCTTGGAATAAGATACAAAATCTGCTCTACTAATTGTGGACAATCAATTTCATCATGCAGTAGTTTATACAAAAATTTTAGAGCAGCAAAATTGCGTCTTGTATGCAGTGAGTCTATGCTAAATGTAGTAAGAAAAAGATTATAGTCAAAACCTCTCTCGGGATAATAACCATTACATTTAAAAAACATATATTTCAGACACTTGCGTTGCACCGACTCAATACGGCAAGCTGCATTCTGATAAAATGGCGACCATATGAGAGCACAATATTCCAATTTACTTCTTATAAATGAGGCATACAATGTTTTTAAAGTACTTACATCAGTGAAACAATTCCAATTTCTAATAAAATAACCTAATGTTTTGGATGCTGATGCGACAACCTGTGCAATATGTTCAGAAAAATTTAATCTTGGGTCAAAAATCACGCCTAAATCTCTGAACCTATCAGTTCTTTCCAAAGTGCTACCATTTAGAGAATAATTGTATACTATCGGATTATATTTCATATGAAATGAAAGTAGTTTACACTTAGATATATTGAGACTCAAAAAATTTTCACTGCACCACTGACTGACAGTATTCAAAACATTTTGTAAGCTAATGCAGTCATTTAAGTTACTTATTTCCATATAAACTTTCAAATCATCAGCAAAGAGTAAGTGGCGCGAGTTTAACAATAAAGACAAATCGTTGATAAATATTAAAAATAAAAGTGGACCAAGATTTGACCCCTGCGGGACACCCGATGTGGCCAAATATTCGTTAGACTTGTATCCGCCATATTCCACAAATTGCCGCCTACTCACCAAGTAAGACCTCATCAGGGTCAATAGATTAGATGAAAACCCTATATTATCTAATTTAGCCAATAAAAGGAAATGATCAACACGATCGAATGCTTTTTGTATGTCGGTATAAATAACATCAACTTGCCCCCGTCTGTCAAGAATGCTAGATATATACTGAGTGATGCATGTTAAATTTGTCACAGTTGATCTATTTTCCACAAACCCGTGCTGGAAGGGGGATATTACTCGTTTTATTGAACTGTAAACATTGTCATAAATGATCGTTTCCAATAGTTTTCCAAAATTGCATAGAATAGCAATAGGTCTATAATTACTAGTTTGTGACGGGTCACCGGACTTTAATATGGGACAAATCCTAGTCAACTTCCACAAGTCAGGATACTCACAATTCTTCAATATAAGGTTAAATATTAAGCATAGTGGTGTAGCCAATGCGGAAATGCAATCTTTGACTATAAAACTTGGAACATTATCAACTCCAGATGTCATTTTATTTTTCAATTTTTTGGAAGCTTTGATGATATCATCTTCTGAGATGGAATAAATAATTATACAGGTACTACCAAATGAGTTACAATCTTTCAGGGGAGCCACATTTGAGGGCAGGTACACATTCGAAACAAAAGTTGAAAATCCATTAACCACATCCTGAGGAGTGTCAAATGTACTGTCATTATAATGCATTATACCAGGTATCCTTGATGAATTTCTCTTGGATTGAATGAACGACCAAAATTTAGAGGGATCAGTTACTATATTTTTTTCGAGATTCTGTTTATAGGCTACATAGGCCGTTTTAATTTGAGCTTTAGTTAGAGATCTTAAATAATTAAATTGCTCAAGATGGTAACAAGTTCCATATTTATTAAAATTAGCATGTGCTAGACTTTTTTTACGTATATTGCTTATTATATCTGCAGAATACCAAGGTGGATATTTTCTTTTAAAATGTTTAAATACTGGAATACATGTATCAAAGATACTGGTTAATATTTGATAAAACCTGTTATTAGCACATGACCTGACGGAAGACCAATCTGCATTTTGGATCATTTCATATAGCAAAGGGTAATTAGCACGTTTAAAATTATACTTTTTGCAGCAGTGAGCAAAATTAAAATCGGCCTGTTTGGAACACTCCAACTTCACAACAAAGTTAAGTGCCGGGTGGTGATCATCAACGCGCACAATAGGGCTTTCATCCTTGCTTAAGATACAATCGAAATTTGACAAAACAAGATCAAGCAGTCTATTATTACTGTTAACAATATCATTCCGTTGACTGAGATTTAGAAAAGCCATGAAATTATTGACTATATTAGTTTTAGTATCACTTATATGAGAATTAAATAAAGGAACATTGAAATCACCAAGTATTAACACCTTACATTGCGCAAAAAGATAGTGTAAAGATTCAATAGCATCTACAAAAGCCTCGAATTGATCTAAAGCAACTGAAGGGGGAATATATAACACAATAACATACAAAATTTCATTGGTTACAATCTTACATGCTATGAGGTCAATATGCGGAAATGATGAGTTAATTACATCAATATTAACAGCAGTTGCCCTAAATTTACTGTTCACAGCCAATAACACTCCACCGCCCTTAGTCAAACCCGTATCTGCAAAGTTTCGATCACTTCTAAACACAGTATAGGAGCTTGGAAATATTTCAGAATCACTTACATCTTCAGATAACCAGGATTCAGTTATAGCAATAAGGTCAAATTCGCACGTCGATACCGAATTGTAAAAGTCTATGATTTTAGTGTTCAAACCTCGCACATTCTGATAGTAACAGGACAATTCAGAGAGTTCGATATAATTGGGTGAATTTACTAGTTTAAATGAACAATCTTAGGACACCCATTAATAAATTTAATTCTTATGTTTGATTCTCCATTGAGTTTTCTTTCATCGAGATTTCTCTTAACTCGACGATAGTGATCAATTTGTTTAGGGGTTCTATCTAATGATATTGAGATGTGTTTAAACCTTTCAACGGTTCTCAGAAACTTGGCATTCCCAATTACCATATGCACNCTCAACAACACAACCAGTACTAAAGAAGATAACATTGTAATTTACATAAATTAGTATGTGGGAATTTACTTCGTGGCCCACTAACTCTTAGCAGTCGTGTAATATTGTAAACATTTTTCACGAGTAGTGTAATAAAGTGCCGTGGCTGATTTGAGTTCAAATGGCGCCTGTTCCGCTAATTAGCTATTAAAGAGTTTCTAATTGCTTATCATGCTCCCTAACGAGAATTCCACATGCGGTAAATCCTCGACAAATCCCGACTCCGTATCGCAATCGTCGGTGCTATGTCATCACCAAAAATGAATTAATTTTAGGTAATTTGAGAATCATTACGGCTTGGATTTAATTAGTAGTTGAAATTTAGCGGTCTCGGCTTCCTGTAACGTAACGGAGTGGAATGTAATTTAGAAATTCTTGATACTAATACCTGGGTTGGTTGCATTTTGTATCATTAGGACTTGCCTTGTGTATGCAGAGAAAAACATTTGTTTCTAAATGAGAAACTGTTTATTACATTTTGTAACTGATATTCTAATCGATATTTAATTAAATTAGACTTCCAAAAATTAACTTATTCCAATTTAAAATTGATCTTTCATCCCAGGGTTATCAAGGAAAAATAATGGAGATTATGCAACAATTGCAAAGCATCTCCAGACCTCCAACGATTCTTTACCTACTTCAGAACTTATATTAAAATTTTTCTGTTTAAAACGTGTGTGTAATATGTATAGGCACAATCTTTTAAATAATATTGGAAGCGTACTANCAATGAGATGTCAATTGCAAAGAACTACACAAGTTTTATGAAGTAAGAATTAGCACGAGTAATAGCTTCTTGTTTATACTTCTTCACTGCAAAAGTTCACTTTAATTCATTGACTATTAACCACTGAAAAACACGTAAACAGTCGGAGCAATACAATAACATATGATACAACATATGATACACAATTCACGATAACTCATATAATATTGATATATACTTTTAATTTATTAATTACTACAAAAGTCAATATAAATTCTATAATTCTTTTAGTTGTGGTTTGAAACTTCTTAAATATTTCTAGTATTGCCCGAATATCGCGATATTTAAAGTGATGACAAAGAAGACATTTTTTGGCACTTATGTCCAAATTCCATTAGGCCGAAAATCGATTTAGTAAAAATATGTACTGAGAAATTCTTTATGACAATGGGGTTGCCTATTATTTGGCGTATATGACGTCACTACTAAAACGGTCTATTACAGAAGTAGATAGCTCACCCGTAATAAAATATGAGTACTCTATCAAATTTGAAAATAAGTGAAGCCGATAACNATTTTCACAGACTTTGATTTATTGCGAGTCATCCTTACATCATCAGAGCTTAAACCCACACAAGTCAGATGCACTTCAAGTCGACAGCCATCACATGTAGTAAAGGATCCACCCTGTCTTATACTGTTATTGCAGTTGGGACACTTGGTATTCATAGCAATTATTGAATTGGTACAAAAAGAGACAGCAAAAAGTATTTACCACTTTTTACCGTACCAACGAAAATAATAAATGAAGGAATTTAGCAGCTGCAATGAGATATCAATTGCAAAGAACTACACAAGTTTTATGAAGTAAGAATTAGCACGAGTAATAGCTTCTTGTTTATATTTCTTCACTGCAAAAGTTCACTTTAATTCATTGACTATTAACCACTGAAAAACACGTAAACAGTCGGAGCAATACAATAACGTATGATACACAACTACTGTTCCACTGTTTCTGTTTATGTGAAATATCCAGGTTAGAATTTTGAAAAAAATTTTTCTCGAAAACTGGGTTCGACTACACAAAAATAACTTCAGATACGTGTTCAGCATCATCGAAAATAATAGACAAAATTTTGTGAAGATTAGGGAGGGTGACACTATACTAAATATTTACCCTTACCTTATAGCATCTCTAGGAAACCTGAAGAAGCTTTTGTTTGAATCATAGCTTTTAAATTTACAATTTTTAACTGCACAAAAGTGTCCAGCTTTAACTTTCTCCATTTAGGTAAGTTTTTAGATTAGATATAATAACACAAAAAACACAGAATATTAACACTCCACGCCACTGGAGTCAACACAAATACTACTAACGCCAACGCCAACTTGCAACTGATGCTTCCACGCTACTGACTTGCTCTAACCCGAAATGGACGGCTGTGCGAAGATCGGCGTAAACTCTTCCCGCCAAGGAATGTGTGAGCTGATTGTTTGGTAGGCTGTGCCAGTACCACAGAGGACTCGAGAGTACTCATAGAAGAGTACTCAAGACTCAATCTGTGCCAGTACCACAGCATAATACAGCTGGAAGAGTTCGTGTCGGCGCCTTTGATGTGGTGGTCGAGAATCAAGCGAGACGGAATCGTGCTAACTCTCTCAGATTAAGCGGAATAGTCGGGGCTGGATTAATAGAATTTTTATTATTGAAATAAAATATTTAGTTTCTACCTGACAGTACCGTAGTAGGTAATTTTAATAATATGAAATTTGAATTAGAATATTACGTGGTATGACATTAAAAGTAGAAAATGGCTATTTTAGATAGGTAATAGGTTTTGTACTTGGAGTTAATACAGATTATTAAATGAAAACTTGAAGAGTACTTAAAATTCCTTGTTGTAAGCTGCTGTTTACTGACGTAATCCTTAGAGAAGAAAATGGTTAAAATCGCGTTGTTTTCGAACAAAAAATCGTTAATATTTCGAAAACAGTAGATTTTAGAGAAAAGTTGAATATGAACATTTTTTATCAGGATACCCTAAAAAGCCTATAAAAATGTATTTCGAGCGAAAAAATCGAAAATTATGCATTTGTTTAAAAAAAATTGTTTAAACAATTTTTGACCATTAGTAACGTCTGGCA
>NW_019416500.1:487919-508387 GCF_000390285.2 Anoplophora glabripennis | reverse complement strand
TTGGGTTAAACTTACGAGTATAGCTTACCGTTACACATTTATTTACATTTAACATCAAACAATTATCATTACACCAGCTCTCCAATTCACATAGTCGCGCTTGTAACTGAAAACAATCATCAGCACTCCTAATTCCCGCAAACAGCTTTAAATCGTCAGCAAATAGTAATTTATTACAGGTGATTACATTAGCGATATAATTTATAAATAATAAAAAATGTAAAGGTCCCAAATTTGAGCCTTGTGGCACACCCGAGAATGCCTGAAATACTGTTGATTCATGTCCACAGTATGTAACAAATAGTTTTCTATTGCATAGATATGATCTGAAAAAGTTGCAAAGTTGAGAACTAAAGCCAAAAGCATTCAATTTATTAAGGAGAAGCTCATGGTTAATACGGTCAAAGGCCTTCGTAAAATCGGTGTATACCACATCAACCTGCCCTTGAATATCGAGTTCACTAGAAATATACTGATTCAGGCAACATAAGTTGGAAGTTGTGGATCTTTTTTCCATGAATCCGTGCTGGTCTAATGTTATAAATGTTTTAACTACAGGGTAGATACGATTGTGCAACACGATCTCGAAAACCTTTGAAAAATTGCACAAAATTGATATCGGTCTATAGTTGTTAATTTCTGTTCGATTGCCACTTTTAAAAACAGGGCATACCCTAGACAATTTCCATACCTCTGGAAAAGTTGCGGTTCTTAAAGCTAAGTTAAAAATAACTAACAGAGGCTGAGCGAATAAGTGCGCACAATCCTTTACCAAAAAAGACGGAATCTTGTCATGACCAGAAGTCATTTTATTCTTCAATTTATAAATTGCTGAGATAATTTCAGTCTCAGATAGGTTGCAAATATTCAAACATGTTGAATAATCATTTGAGACAAAATTTACGGTATCATGATTACTGACTGTATATACACTACTGAAAAATTCAGCAAACTTGTTTACTATAGAATTAGGGCTATCATAAGTATTGTTATCGTACGTAAGTGAACCAGGAATTCTTGTTGTATTTTTTCTATTATGAATAAAAGACCAAAAACTAGAGGGATCTTCTACAACTAAGTTTTGTACTTTATTAACATAATTTTTGTAGGCGGTATTTATTTGTGTTTTTATCATACCTCTAAGACGTATAAATTCCTGTAAAAAGAAGTCGCGTTTACAGTTTTTATACTGCCTACGATATTTGTCCTTTAATTTGATGTTATTTATGATATCAGTGGTGTACCATTTAGGAAATGTGTTTTTAGTTCTACAATTATAAATTGGAACATGATTATCTAAAACAGAATATAAATTGTTATAAAATTCTGTGCAAGCATCGTCAACATTATTTAAATTATTGAGAAAGTGCCAGTCAATATGCGAGATAGCATTATACAACCCAAGATAATCTGCTCTACGAAAATTGTAGGTTTTACAATGTGGATTACTGCGGAAACCAACGTTCGGTAATGTGTTTAGTGAGATGCTAATCATTAGAGCTGGATGATGTACGTCTTCTTTAACTAGCGCAGCACTATCTCTACTAACTTCGCACTGAATGTTCGTGAAAATTAAATCTAATAGGCGCCCATTTACATTTACTATATTATTAACTTGTAAGAGATCTGCGTAAGACATAAAGTTAGATAGAGTTTGACATCTACGATCATCAAATGTATTATTAAAATTAGCAACATTAAAATCACCCAAAACTAAAATGCTAGCATTACCATCTATATTCCAAGTACTAAACAAATATTCTAAGTGCTCAAAAAAAAACTTACAAATTCGATTAAATTCGATTTAAAGTATGTGCAATACAACCTAAATATTTCCAGCCTAATTCCACTGAAATTGCATTTTTTATGTTGCTTGCATTATCAGAAACAGCCAGTACGATTTTTTTCTCTATGCCCCAATCAGTCACGATTTCTTTCAATCTTGCTGCTAAATTAACGGAGGTGTGACTATTTTCGAATACATCGCAACTTAGCAGTACAGAGTTAATTTTAAAACTGCAGTCTATAAAATGGCATGTCACTGTCATAAAACTTTCATGATTTAAAGAAGTCCAGCAATCTGTAGTTATGCAAACATTCAAAGCATTTTTCATTACTTCTTTTGAATTTTTTAAGCATGCCTCGTATGCTGCTGGAATAAGTGTCTTTGATATTGTTTTTCTGTTTGGCAGTTCATAGGACGGATTGACAGCCCTTACAAAATTTCGAAAACCTTTGTCCTCAACTATACTAAATGGTTGAAAATCCTTTGAAAATAATTCCACTAATAGTGAATCGATTTTTTTTTCGTGTTTGGCGTCATTTTCTTTGATATATAATTTGATATTTTCTCTTGAACGGGTTTAGTTTTGTTGTGAAGTGGAGCAGCGATCCACCGATTATTATCAGTATTAGATGAAGACGGCCCTGACTCGGATACAACGGCAATATTAGATCCTTGCCATGGAGGGGAATTATTCGTCGAATCGCTGTTATCCGTATTTTTATTTAAATTTATATATTTTGGAAATTCAATGGATGGATGTTTTCGGTCTAAATGTTTTTTTAAATTAGACACTGAGTGTTTTTATATGATAATACTTGTTTACAAATATCACACTTCGCACTTTTTACATTTTCGTCTACTATCGTGAAAAACAACCATAGGACTTCTTTTATTTGACGCCATTTTTTATGCTTTACTCCGCAGTCTGCACCCGCAATCCATCGGACAGTACAACTTACAAAAATGCAACCTAACTAAATAATAAGTCAAGTGCTTAACGTAACGTAACATCTACGTAAATCAACTTCAGTGCATACTGTTTCGTTAGACACTACAAGTTCCAAGTCCAAGCGCGTTCGACAGAAATTCATAGATCAGCGATCAGCACGAATTAACGTACCTACGGAAGCAGCAGTGAGGAATCGAAATGTTATATGGATATGCGCAAGTGCAAGTACAAAATACTCGTACTCGAAACTGATCCATGGAACAGGTATGCATATGGAACTGGATCAGGTTGGAACTGATCCATAGAAATTCTTGGATTACCCATCCCTAGACTGTTCCTGTCATAAAGATTTGTGAACAAAACTTTATGACAGGAACAGTCAAATAACTGTCAAGTATTAGTTTTTCTTCTATAATAAGGTGTTGGAAATTAGTTTTAGAATTGTGATATTTTAAATATCTGCAACCAGTTATATAAACAATTTTATATAAAATATATATAATTTTGGTAATATAAATAAATAATAATCATTTATATAAGGTTGGTTATATATAAAATTAAAACAATTTAGAATATAGTATAGTATTTCAATTTAATAATGTTAAACTGAATTATTGTTTAAAATTGCTTGTAGGAATACAAGATATATTGAATTTGTTGAACCATCTTCGAATTTATAATTTATAATACAGAAATAATTTGTGATTTGAGTTTTAATTTTGTTGTTTCTATGAATTTGTGCTGTATTGTTACTAGAACTGACCCCTGAGATGAGAGTGGTTGAATAAAAAAATTATCAAAATACAGTTCTTATAATAATTTCAATTTAATAACAATAGAACTTAATTCAAATAAGTAATTTAATTTAATTTCAATAATATTATTATATAAAAAAAAATATTAAATTAATATTAAATATAAATTATACAGTTAGCAATTATTACAATATACAGGGTCGGAAAGTCCCCATGGTTCATCGGCCGTTACGTGAGAGCGATAAAGAAAGTCATAGAAATCCGTGCGATAGAGAAAGATGGCTATAATGAAGGACACCGCCCGTTTCGCCCTTCCACAAATAAGATCCACTTCTTATTTATGGAAGGGCGAAATGGGCGGTGTCTATTAGACACCTTCATTATAGCCATCTTTCTCTATCGCACGGATTTCTATGACTTTCTTTATCGCTCTCACGTAACGGCCGATGAACCATGGGGACTTTCCGACCCTGTATATATAAATTCGTAGGCTTCCGCGGGTGTTATATGCGTATGTAGTTGTAGAATTTCTCCGGGTTCCTTTCCGCGATGAATCTGCATGGTCCTCAAAAGAACCATTTGTTTGACAACGTTTTGGTAAAATCTCATTTACCATCTTCAGGTCTTCTTACTTCTGCTTCGCGTTACTACGTTCGGTTTACTGCTACTGCTACTACTACTTATACAGGGTGGTCCGAATTTTATGCAGGAAACTTCTAGGGCAGATAGATCTCTTTAAAATAATATGTGTTTGCCTTATAAACATAGGTCTGGAACGGCACCGTTTTAGAGATACAGGGTGTTTAAGTTGTCAAAAAAAATTGATTTTGTGTTTATATCTCCGGAATCTATTAACCGATCTCAATAAAATTTGGTACATATAATGTATGATAGTAGGCCTTATATTCACTGAAATATGAGCCTTAAAGGTTCCACTAGTGGTGTACAACTGGACAGAGTCACCCCTTTTTTACAAAAAAATCTATGCCACTGCATTTTTTACATGTCATTGTAACTGATTTATATTTTAATGCACAAAATACGTAAAAAAGGTGACTTTAATTTTTTCCCTAAGATTCGACGTTCTCAAGTTATTCATACCAATACAATTCCCTTGGTGGCAGACACTTCTAATGATAATATTACAAGAATATTTCTTTATATTTAAAAGTAAGTGCAATTTGTAAGCACATTAACAAAATTATTTACACTCCTTTCTACACCACCTGTGAGGTAGTGTGCGATATAAACAAAAAATCAATTTTTTTTTAAAACCTCAACACCCTGTATCTCTAAAACGGGGCCATTCCAGACCTATGTTTATAAGGCAAACACATATTATTTTAAAGAGATCTATATACCCTCGAAGTTTCCTGCATAAAATTCGGACCACCCAGTATATATAACATATATTAGAAACAGTCTCCTCAGCATAATTTCTTAGATAAAAATTATTAACATCAAAATGGCAACACCTCTAAATTTAAATTGCTTAGTTTCAATAATTAAAAATAACATTTTTATTTTCCCTATTGAGGCCCTCAGTTTTCGTAACAAGAACTAAAATAATTTTTATGCAACCAAACATACATTTTGTTATAAAAGAAACGAACAGATGTCTCTCGCTCCATCAAAAGTAAAATATTCAAGAAATGGGTAGACCAGTAAACCAAATAATTATTGTCGGTGAAGCTTCTACAAAAAGTAGGCGGGCAACTTTATGGGCAATTGGCCCGTTTTTTGCGGCTGTTTTTGCGTTTCCTAAATTCTTACTTATTCATCTTTTATATATGTTTTGTTTTGAAGTATATTTACTATTTTAGTTCCAGTTCAGTCTTCAGCTCGGTTTCTTGTGGTATTAGTGTGTTCTGTGTGTTCCTTTACATTATTTTGTTTTTTTATAATAGTAATAATAACAAACTACAGACAATTTGTGTGATTTGTGAATTTTTCTACCGGTAAGCACCGAACATTTTTATTAAAATGATGTTACTAATAAAGGTAGCTTATTTTAGGTACCTAATTATTTAGTAAGTAAGTATAGCAAACCTCTCAAATGTTAATAAAATTTCTTTGTGGGAGCCATTTGCCGATAACTAGTATAACCACCTAAATGTATAGTATAGTGTTATAGTAAACTGAACCCCACATTCGTATATTCCAGATATTTTACAGGGTGATCCGAAATTAATGGACAGTATAGATTTCTTACATAAAAATAAAATGCGCTAGGCAAACCTCGGTAGCTTAGGCTAAAAGTTGATATAAACGAAGATACAGAATGTTAAATTAAAAATGTTATTTTCATTATTTTGTAATAACTTCTTCAAAAATCAAGGTATATGGACAAAATTTGGGTAAAGGGTTTTTATCTGTGACAAATCCAAATTTGATCATCATGCTAAATCGAATTATTTTTATGTAAGGAATCTACTTTTGCTCCGTAACACATAAATTTCAAGACATCCTGTATATAATTCAGCATTTTCCATTGTATGATCTGCGAATTTTTGGAAAAGTGGTGACGGCACACAAGTGTACTTATTGTGTTTATGTTTACGACTAAACTTCATAAATACTATTATGTCTAGAAAATTTAACATTTCACGATTTCATGATAAATATGTATAAGTGTAGTGTCTTTTGTTGTAGTATTGTGTCTTGAAATATAATATATTGCCCAAAATTATTTTTTGTGGCATCTTTATGTTTATAAAATATTTTTTGACTGATCCTCTGGCGCAGGGGTTTATTTTTTTAATTGTAATGATGTGGTAAAATACCCAAATAATATTTTGTAAACATAAAATATAACTAGTATATCGTAAAAAAAACTGAAAATTTTTTATTGGGAATGCAATCAGTAATAATAAAGGCTAATTATTTAATAACACTTCTGTGTTTGTTGCCGAGCTTTCAGAAATGTTTATTTTCTGTATCAAGACATCTGAAGATAAACAATAATAATGTGTAAGCAAAGAAGTTATACAATCTTAAAAAAGAAAAGTGTAAATGTTACTAAGATTTCTTTTAAATTTTGACAATAGAAGAAATTTACTAAATTTATCCTTTTCAAATTCTGATTGATTTGCCGCCTTGGTTTCAGTTGGTACAATAGTTGGTACTACTGTTTGCCCTTCAAAATATTCCGAATTCTCATTGGTTAGTTCTTTTGATATCAAAAACTAAATTCTTGAAAAAGTCTTTGTTGGGAAATTCTCCTTGTTCATTTTCATATTTGTAATTCAATGTCATTTTATTAGTATGTAAATATTTTTATTAAAGTCCTGTTATTTTTGTTTATCTTCAGATGTCTTCCGAAAGCTCGGCAACAAACACAAAGTGTTATTAAATATTTAACACTACCAAAGACCTATATTTTTTAGGCCTATGATTTACTGCTGGCTGCATTCCCAATCAAAATTTTTGAGTTTTTTTCTTAACTAGTCAGTCACGACTACCTCTGTGCTCTTCATATTATATCGTGTTTGTAACGGTACCTAATAGTTCAATATTAGATTAATAATTTTCTTTATTTTTCCTACAAAATTTCAAATTTTTCAGGCCTATAGTGAACTAATTTTTGTCATATTTAGAAACGTCCAAGATGGGTAAGCGTGAAGATAAGTATACTACCCAAAAGAAAAAAACACGATGCATGTCAGAGCAGCTAAGAAAGTGATATCCCAAAAAAAAGGTTGGTTTTTATTATACTTTTTTTATTTGTTGAGTACCTATAATGTACAGTGAAGTTTATGGGCAGAGTGTGAATGAAAGTTAAGCAAAAGCTTTGTCCAAGACGTTAACTTTTATTCACACAACTTGCTAAATATACAAAGGAAAATTGATAGTTTTAGCTAAATAAGAGAAAAATGTGCTTGAAATTTGTTGAAAAAGCTATTGCTACAGTTTTATTCACACTACTCTGCGTTTGTACTAGGCCTTCTGGTTCTGGTAATGCTAATAAAGATGTATCAGTTTATACCGAACATTGTTATTGCCTACCTCTAGAAGAAGCAAATAAAGAAAATGAACAACCCTCAGAACAATCTTTGGCAAGAAGCAGGGAGACACATCCTAGACAAATAATTCATCATGATGAGTCTATACCCGGTTCTTCTACTGATAATATTTCAGAGTATGCATTTATTGAAAAAGAAGAGTATGAAAGGTGTGTAGATTACTTTAGTTAATATTTTCGTGAAGAAGGTTTTTAATATTAGATATCACCTACTACTATAGTTATACTAATGATATTTATATCCTGCGAAGAAAATGCAAAACACCCTTTTTTATTAGTATTTACATTTTTTTCACAAACTTTGGACATGTGTTGTAAAGTAATCTTTTTTGCATAAAATAACATCAAATAGGTACCACCTAATGATACTATAGATTGAAAGAGAATAAAATATTGTAAACAAATTTCCATAAAAAAAACCGTACCTGCGTTTACAGTTCCAAATTCGGTCATCATCTTGCACTAGCAACTAGCAACTAGTGAGAAAACGTATGGTCTAATTGTCTGCCCTGTAGGGTTGTGCCACTTGAAAATTTCAAAAGAAATTTCAGTTGTTGAAAATTACAAAAGTGTAATATTTAATTTTATCTGAAAGGTGAAATTTCAAGTGAAGAATATTTACTCCTACATTTTCATATTAAAATTGTCTGCCCTGTAGTGTTATGCCACTTGAAAATTTCAAAAGAAATTTCAGTTGTTGAAAGTTAGAAAAGTGAAATATTTAATTTTATGTGAAAGGTGAAAGTGAAGAATTTTTACTCTTACATTTTCATATTAATGACAAAATTCTATTTCAGTAGTCGCTAAAATATTCTCGGCTTATCATAAGACAACCAATAAAAAATATACTATATGGTGGCATACCAACAGAACTGATACCACGTTGACTGATATTTTATGATTACAATAATTATTTTTTCCAGAGTAATGAAAACGAAATTATTATTGAGAGTACAGGAAGAAGTATACTTACAGGGAATCGCATTGTCGAATTAAATTGTGTTGGACTGGGCTATGAAGCTGCAACGTGACCATTCTAAAATTTGCACTCTTGTCAATATTAAGGCAATCAAGGAAAACAAAGTAGGACTTGTCAGCAACATTGTTATGCGATGTATGTGGAATGTCCATGAGACCTAAAATTTCTTGCAAATGACTGTAGGTACTGTCTGATGCCAAAGTACCCCAGACTGCACCAACATGCAAGAAATTTTAGGTCTCATGGACATTCCACATATGCCGTATAGAATGTTTAGAAAAATTGAAGTTTCTTTAGGGGAAACTTGGAAAAACAATATATGGATTTCCATACAAAAAGCAGGGGAGGAGGAGAGAATGAAAGCCATAGATGCAAATCAAATTAATGAAACTGGAATTTGATGCGAAATTATTTCTATTTCGATGATAAAAAACATCATGAACTTTTGTTGAACACTTTTATAATGAGAATAAGAAACAGTTCTACAGGTGCGCTCCTAAACTTACCGACTCTCATATACTCGTACATCCAAATAAGATATGAAAGTTAAACTATATGTTCAAGTTTTAAGTAATACCGTTGCTAGTGGTATGTATACCTATTTAAGTTTAGGTGCAACTCCTAAAGATGCTTTAAGAACTATCCAAACGATCAAAAAATGCGACAAATTATTTGATTTACTAAATGCCTTTGAAATTGAACACACCCAAATAAGTATAAAACTGTTTTTCGTGATCTAGATTTTCAAATCAATTTTTTAGACGAAATGTGGGAATTTTTAAATAATTTAATGGTATATAACAAAGAAAACAAAGATATCACCAAAATATGTAAATTTCGTACTTGTTGGATGACTTCATAAAAGGAATTCAAGTTCTATGGCAGCGACTTACGCAAATAACATAAAATATATCTAAAAACCAGGAGAGTAAATTAGGATTGTTTGGAGAACTACTTTGGAAACATTAGACAACAAGGAGGTAACTCTGTCAATCATACTCCAATCCAATTTCAAAGAGCTCATAAAAAATTATTTTGCCAAAGTTTTTTACGTTCAGTTCATATGAACTGTGAGGATGATTTGGGTGTAGTGCTTGTGCAATTGAAAAATATTGTAAATGACGCCTGTGATGGTGCATTGCAAAACCAGGTTTCAAAAAATTCAATTGCCGCTATAACTATTCCTGATCATGAATATAGATATACGAACTTACCTATGCAAAATGCGTTTGATTATGTATGCGGTTATTTAATTAAAAAGCCATTAGACATGCACTCATGTGATATATGTGAACATTTTTCGAAACAATCAAATGAACTTGATAATTCTAAATTGCTGACATACTTTAAAACATTTGATTCAGACAGTGACATCTTTGGGAGCTTAAAATCCCCTAATGAAAAGTTTGCTATNACTGACTTTGATAAGTTGCCAAATTTTCAAATTTTTCAAATCAGTACTTTTCCAGATATCGATCGCGGCGATTCCCGGTGGGATACACTGTATATATATGTATAACCTATACTTTAAGGCCTCCGTTTTACATAAAAAGCGTACGTTACGACCTCATATATAACGTTATTACCTCCGTTTTCGGAGGTCATAACGTTCTTACGAGATAACAAAGAAAAACGTTATGCACTTGACTTCAACTATCTCTGTCTCCAATTTCTGTTGGAGGTTTTAAGGTCAATGTTTTGACGAATCATATACGTATTTAGTTCAGCGGTTTGCCACGAGCGCTACACACTATCTTCGCACTTTTAAACCTCGCACGTTCTGACCTCCGCCATATATTCACTAGAAGTATAGATAAACGTCGTTTCTTAACGCCTCCTACATTTGGCAACATTGTTTTATCCAAGAAAACGCGGCTAAAACATGGTTTCTGTTGTTTGTGTTAAATTTATTATGTATGGGAGATATTTTCAAGCATCTTACGTAAGTAACTTTCAATATAATAATAGTTATAAGAGTAGTATCATTATTATAGCACACAGGTCATTTCAGGTTTAGATAAGTTATGATAATTATTTTTTCTGTTTTTTTTTTTCAAAAAATCATGTTTCTTATAGTATATTTATAATTTCTAGTACAAATGTTGTACGACGAATGTACGATATACCCAGAATTGGTTCTGTAATAGAGGTTTTGAGTCCAAATCAAACTCTCAAACGGATTTTCCTTCTACAAGTGACACAGAAGTCAACGTTATGTGTTCAATTATATCGCCAATAAAAAACTCAACAGAAAAACTTGAGGTAGGTTATTTATATCATGCTCGAATAATTTTGGAAAAGTTGTTTTTAAATTACATTGATAAAATTTTTATTTTAAAATTTGCAGATTTTTTTCATTTCAATTTTGTCAATTTTCGTTAGGGTAGGGTTTGGTCGATAACTGGTTTCAGAGACCGATACTTCCGATACAGAAAAACCGATACTGTATCTGACACGTAGTATCTGATTTTCAAATAAAACGGCTATAATACAGGGTGTTTGGTGAGTAGATGCATTCCTTGCAGAAGACAAGTAATTTTGGGTATATTTTCATAATAAACTATATTCCAAAAACGCTTAGGTTGCGATCTATATGTCAAATTTGAAAAAAAAATGCAAATTTATTCTCCCCTTGGAATAGTTTAATGAGATTTTACATATTTTGACAGTAACAACACATGTTTTACGACAACTGTTATTTCAATTTTGCCAGTGGCGTGGGCACAGGCACGTCTCTGGATAATTTTAGAGAAAAAATATGTATATAAAAAAACAAACAGCTAGTAGGTCTTCATTTCTCAATTTCTAGTTTCGACTACTCAACTGAAAGTAATCTTCAGCCCAAAGAGAATTCCAATTTTTCAGGTAGGTATAAGGTTCGTCAAATAAGTGAATAGCAAAATAATATACCTTAATCTGTTCGAAATGGACTTATAATTATTATAATTCGGTTTTTCATTAAGTTAAGTGTATATTCGTTTTTTAAGCAACCGGAGGATAAGGTGTGCATTTGAGTATTAACTCAATTGAAGAAAAATATTATACGCCACTGTTTTTTCTTCAGACAGTAGTATTTTACTTTAGGCCGGTAGGTGACTTATGACAGTATAAGTTTTTTACGGACGAGGCGACGTTAGGAGCCGAGTCTGGAAAAGAAACCAGTACTGTACCAACACCTAACGGCCGTGTATCGTATGATATTTTATTTCATACTGTCGGGCCTGAATATAAATACTGATTTTTAATTAATTTCGGAAGGTATTTTGACGACAGTGACGACAATTCAATTTAGCTCGTTTGACGAACACAACAATTGAAAGTGGCCAACTGGACACCAGATTGTGTATGGCACTTAATATAAGATTTAATGATAACAGTTTGCAAAAGTTACTAGCAACTGGCAACAACATTACGGTATCAGGTACCGTAATGTACGATTTACCGGTTGCAAATCAATGCAGGGGAAGTGGATTTACTCGAAGTATGAAATAAATATTTTTTTGTTGTTTTGATAAGTAAAGTTCCCTTGTGGATTTTTTTGTACGTGTCGCTTTCGAGCAAAAAAAGTTAATATCGATTAATTGCATAGCGGTTGTTTAATTTGAAAAATAGTAGAAAGTAATACACTTTTTTTCGTAACAGTTTAATTACAAAAAATTATTACTAGTGTCATTTAACATTATATTAATTTGATTAGGATTTTTTTGTATTAAAACTGATACAAAGAAACTAAGCGTATTAATTTCTGCTAGGTATTTTTCAAATTATAAAAACCGGATTACGCTTTTTTTTCTCGAAAAAGTTTCATCGTACAAAAACGTCAAGAGAACTTTACTCTATAAAATTGAACAGGAAATTCAAAGATAATTTTTATTTTAAGCAAAATCAGTGGCGTATCATTTTTTTCTTTAAGAATACTCAGAAACGTGTCGGTGCCCACGACACTGCACTGACAAAATTGAAATGTCAACTTTCATTATTTTCAGGTTAAATGCAATTTTTAAACCCCACTTTATATATTTAAAACTTTTTGGGATTTCTTTTTTCTAAAAAAATTCAAAATTGCTTTGTAACTTTTTTTGGGAGTTTGCTTTATCGTATTTAGCTCTTCTTTTTTGAAACAGTATATACCTACTTCTTTGAATTGAAAAAACTTGGAATCACAACGCAATATAAAATCATAATTTTTTTCGACACATTCGAGACATAGTTTACTTCTGCACTTCGCGCCTAGGTAACCTAGAAAGCCTCTTGATAGTAATCAACTACATTCCACATCAGTATGGAATATACTATTGCAGTTTGTTGGTAAAAAAAGGATAACCCAATATTTTACTTGAGCTCAATTGACCCTATTAAGTATCGCTGCATTTTTGATTTGCACTTATCTGTCTGAATTTTGTTTTTTGTAGATTAAAAATTTTTTATTCTAATTAGGTATGTGTACATATTGTAGTACCACAGATAAAAAAAATTTCATAAGCGTGTATTTGGACTTGTATAAACATTTTATTACTGTGAGTCAAAATTGTACTTATATTCGAGAAGTAAGTTTCGCACCGAACCAGACGAATCGCCTTGGCTAACACTGCCTCTGAAGATGCTAGCCACGCTCGCTTGCGAAACGTCAGGAAATTTTTCCTTGGACGACAGCCTAATAACCCGATGAATTCTATAACTTCGAAATTATTTTTCTTTCTCTTTCTTTTCGCCATAACAAAACCACTCTCTATATCAATTATATCTTATAAATCAGTTTAGAATGTTGTCGAAAACGATGACCTATTATAGGTATATGTTCTACCGTAGGCGTATAGAAAAAATTAAAATAAATTAATACAAAAAAATATATCAGTTATGCTTGAAAGAGAGTGATCTTGTTGTGACAAAATGGGAATTTCACTTGAAATTGGGGAAACTCATTTGACAAGACCTAAAAAATAAAATAACAAGAAGAAATTATTTTGATATATTGTGAATCTCATTTGATATAAGGAAAATCTCAATAGAAAACGCCATAAAATTAAGATTTAACAAGTTTTTTTCCAGATTGGTATCGAAGAATCAAATGCCCTTTCATATCATTGCAAAATGTTGTAGAAACCGTCTATATCGATAACCATATTTTCATCAACTTCTTCGACACGAACCCCGTCGTCATGATGGCTTTTTAATCCTAAATACAGGTACACCATTTTCGATCATCAGCAAAAGTTTTGACACTTGTCAAATGTCTGTCAAATGCTGTCTGATAAACATCCACAGAAATTCTGAAAATCAATATATAGAAACAATCAATTTAAAGAAATTCAAGAATATTAATTAGAAAACTGTGTGAAATCTCCTTTCAACAGACTCAAGATTTGCATGACCGTCGCAATTTTTCTTTGATGATTGCTAGTAATGGCAGCAGGATTTTCGAAGGGCATTCGCTTAGCGATGTTTCTAATAGTTAAATCTCTTCCCCACTTTACTTTGTGTCCTGGGATTGAAAACATGTACCTGGTAGTTATCTTCACAAAAATACTTGTGTCTGCGTTTCAAAAAACATGAATAAATTTGTCAATAATATCTTCAGGTATTAAAATGACCACTGCTCAAGATAATTTACCACTATTGAGCACCCTCCTGCAACGTGTTGTTAAGACTTTTCCAGGTGTGGATGGCGCTTCTTTAAAATCCTTGAAGTTATTTTATTTCATTTTTGTAGTCTGATATTTTCATATATGTACTGTACATCACAAATTCGTTTTCTATAAAAAATTATGGATAATGACAGGACACATTGCACAAGAATTTTGTAGTCATTCTCTACCTCGATTTTGCTTTCCAAAAAAATTTGCTCTCTAAAATGCTTGATGTTAGACACCAATTAAATTAATAGGGGCGGGGCTTATGTCAATTTCTTTCAAGTAAATCCTTGTTCAAATGAAGACGTTTCAATATGTTCCACCTGGAAATAATTAGCCGTTTCATATTGTTGACATCCTTCAATGCAGCAATGTTATTACTGTGCGTGCTCGATTTAAAACCTTTCGTAGCTATCGTTTAGGATTAAATAGTAGAGATTATAAAGAATTTTTAAGTTTTCTTCAAAATGCAATGCCAAGTTAGGCGCAGGAAACCTTTCTTTGATCGGATCGTATCCAGCTAAATTTCTCACTGCAATTACGATAGTGTCAAAATAAGTAAGACGATGTAAATTTTACATCTCTAGTTTTGCATTTTTGATAAGCTTGCGGCATTCTGTAAGTAATCTCCCAAATTCTCTCATTTTATTGCTACACGTATAGGTACAGATAGTAGTTCCCAAAATGTTATTAACAAATCATTTTTTGCTGCAAATAGTATTTCATCTGCTCTTATCTTCTCGAACAATTTTTCATTCACCTCCAATCGAACTACCGTATTTGTTTGGTTTAGGTTGCAAGCAGTGAATGCTTGTGATTTTGAGACAGCATTTTTTATACAAACCTTTACAAAATATGCATGGATAATGCTAATACACCTTTCCTCGCTTTACTACTCAAAAGCTCTATTAATTTTTTTTTACTTCTATTTCGGTGGAGTGTCATCTTTCAAATGGCGCATGAAATTCTTAAAAATTGTGTCTTCCTCGCAAAAAATACATTTCTCAAATCGAGTTTTTAAATGTTTTTTTTTTCTTTTTGATGACTAGCTATGAACCTGCAAACCTGCGACCCATTTTCTTCCGGTTTTTAATTTGAATGTCTTCTAAAATGAGAGAGTTTTGTTCTTTCTCTTTTTGGATTTCACGAGATCAAACTCCTCAGCAACTATTTCGCTGTCAGCAGCGAAATCCCCCTGATCATTGTTCTCAGTCCCGCTATTGAGTAGGCGATTGGAGTCGATTTCAGAATCGAGATCCTTAAATGTAAGTCGCAAGCGTCCGACGGATCGGTTTCTACAATTCATTTTCCAGAGATATCAAGTGGGCATTTAATTCTTTGCTACTAATCTGGAAAAAACTTATTAAATCTTAAATTTATGGTATTTTACTGTTGAGTTTCCCCTTATACGGGTTACAAATGCGATTCACAATATATCAAAATAATTCCTTTTTGTTAGTTATTTTTTAGGTTTTTCCAAATGAATTTCCCTATTTCCAAATGCCATTCCCATTTTGTTATAACAAAGTTTCTCTCGAGGGCAATTGACACATTTTTTTATATTAATTCTGAATGAGATCCATAATATTTTAAAATAATTTCCCACACTGTCAAACGTATTTTTCCTTTTACAAAAGAAATTTCCTTTTTGTCATAACAAAATAACTTTTGTTGAAAGCGATGACCTAGGTATAGGTTCCACCGTAGGCGTATAAAAAAAAAAATAAAATAAATTTAATTTAAAATGTATCAGTTACGATTGAAAGGAAGTGACAAAATGGGAATTTCATTTGATTTTGGGGAAACTTATTTGACAAGACCTAAAAAATAACTAACAAGAAGAAATTATTTTGACATATTGTGAATCTCATTTAATAGGTATAAGGAAAATCTCAATAGAAAAACGTCGTAAATTTAAGATTTAACAATTTTTTTTCCAGATTGATAACGAAGAATCAAATCCCCCCTTGATATCTCTGCAAAATGTTGTAGAAACCGATCCGTCGGACGTGTCCGACTGTTCATTTAAAGATTCCGATTTTGAAATCGACTCCGGTGACCTACTCGATAGTGGGACTGGGAGCGATGATCAGGAGGATTTGGCTACTGAAAGCGAAATTGTTGAGGAGGATTTTGATCTCGTGAATTCCAAAAAGAAAAAACAACCAAACGTTATCATTTTACAAGACATTCAAATTAAAAAACCGGAAGTAAATGTGTTGCAGGTTAGCAGGTCCATAGCCAGCCATTTAAAAGAAACAAAACGTTTGAAAACTCGATTTGTGAAGTGTATTTTTTGCGAGGAAGACACAATCTCTAAGAATTTTATGCGCCATTTGATGAGGCGACATTCCAGCGAAGTGGAAGTAAAAAAAATTTTGAGAGAGCCTTTGAATAGTAAAGCGAGGAAAGGTGCATTAGCAGCATTACGAAAGGAGACTCACTTCGAACGATATCTCTGCGGTGATATTCTGCCCGCACGTAGAAAATTTGACGACGAGAAATCAAGGAAAAATCCGGAGTCTCTGCATTATCCATGCACATTTTGTAAAGGTTTGTACAAAAAATCTTATCTGAGAAGGCATGTGAAATTATGCTCTTCTAAATCTGTAAAACACGAGGAAATTGCTTCCAATGCTGTCTCAAAATCACAAACATTCACTGCTTGCAATCTGGACCAAACAAATACGGTAAATCGACTGGAGGTGAAAGAAAAAGTGTTCGATATGATGAGAGGAGATGAAATTGCATTTGCAGCAAAAAAAGATTTGTTAATAACATGTTTTGGGAACTCCTATCTAAAGAAACACAAACAGGAGAAAAGTACATATACGTGTAGCAATAAAATGAGAGAATTTGGGAGATTACTTACAGAATGCCGCAAGCTTATCAAAAAACCAAAACTAGAGATACAAAATTTACTTCGTCCTACTTATTTTGACACTATTGTAACTGCAGTGAGAAGTTTAGCTGGCTACGATCCCATCAAAAAAAGTTTTGCTGCACCTAGCCTGGCATTGCATTTTGGAGGAAACTTAAAAATTTTTTGTGATGAGCTCTACTACTTAATTCTAAAAGATACGAAAGGTTTTAAATCGAGCACGCACAGTAATAAAATTGCTGCATTGAAGGATGTCAAGAACATGAAACAAATAATTATATCCAGGTGGAACATTGAATTGTCTTCTTTAGCAAACAAAGATTTACATGAAAAAAAATGGAATAAGCCACTATTAATTCCATTGGTGTCTGATATCAAGCTTTTTAGAGAGCAAACCTATGAAATTGCCAGGAGATGTGCTTCAGCTTTTAAGGAAGGCCAACATACAGAGGTTGACTACAAAACTCTTGTGCGATGTGTCCTATCATTACTAATAATTTTTTATAGAAGACGAATTTGTGATGTACAGTATATGAAAATATCAGACTACAAAAATGAGCAAAAAAGTAACTTCAAAGATTTTGAAGAAGCGTTATCCACAACTGAAAAAGTCTTAGCAACACGTTACAGGAGGGTGCTCAATAGTGGTAAAGGATCTCGAGCAGTGGTCGTTCTAATACCTAATTGACGATTTTATTAATGTTTTTTTGAAACATAGACACAAGTATTTTTTCGAAGATAACGACTACCTGTTTTCAATCCCAGGACACAAGGTGAAGTGGGGAAGAGGAGATTTAGCTATTAGAAACCTCGCTAAACGAATGCCCTTGCAAAACCCAGCTGCCTTTACTAGTAATCGTCTAAGAAAACAAATTGCCACGGTCATGCAAATCTTGAGTCTATCGAAAGACGATATCAAACAGTTTTCTAATTTCATGGGTCATACGGTTAAGACTCATGAAGAGTTTTACGAGTAATATTATTGAATTTCTTTAAATTGTGTTTTTTTAATATATATTGATTTTCAGACTTCCTGTAGATGTTTATCAGACAGCAAAAGTGTCAAAACTTTTGCTGATGATCGAAAACGGAGTACCTGTGGAACATAAGGGAAAATCCTTATCAGAGATCGATATCGATTTCAAATTTGCTGAAGAAAACGATCTGGGAGGATTAAAAAGCCATTATGACGACGGGGTTCGTGCTGAAGAAGTTGATGAAGATATGGAAATAGAGGACATGTGTAAAGAACGGTTAAACGAACAGAAGTCAAATTGTTCACCGAATGAAGAGAAACTGTGTATAACAAAACCGAGAAAAGTTTTGACCAAGGTATTTAGTACTTACAAATAAATAGTGATTTTTTTCAGTGGGTAATTACAAAATCGACTTTTTATAGGAAAGTGAAATGGAAGATTTTACAGAAGGGAATATAGAAAGATGTTTTCAGGAAGAAGATGAAACTGAGAAAAAGGACAAATGTGAATTTGGTCGAGCCGGGAATAACAAAACAGGAGAATCAAATCGAACCGGGAATAGAAAAATGAGTAAGTGTGGAAAGATGCCATTTGCAATTTAGGATTTCAAGAACTTATAAAATCCAATATGCATTTCATACAGAGATTATGGGATATCTCAAAAAATATGTATGGAGGCCCGTAACTTTACATTAATATTTACGTAATTTAAAAAGTATAGTGTAGGTTTGTTAGCAAATTTTCCCTAGTATGTACACTAGGTATCTTCGGAAAACTTGGCAATCATTTTCAAGATTCGTTGACAAACCTGAACATTTTAAAATTACTAAAATGCTAAGTTATAGGTTTCCAAACCTTACCTATTTTTTTAAGTATTCCATAATTTCTGTGCAGTGTAGTTATAGTCGGTATCACTCTTAACGTGCGGGTTTTTTCGATTTTTATTTTGGATTTTTAAAAAGTTTACTTTTATCTCGTATGATTCATATGAACTTAACGCTGCAAAGAATAATATTTATGATCACGAGGTATGTTGAACCAACGTATCGCGATAAAAAAAAACTGCTACAGTGAATATACTCCTATTAGTTGAATTGAAATTTTTTACAGGTTTAGATACGTTAATATGTTATCAATCTTGACAAATTTCAAGGTAATACTCTAGGACTTTTTTATATAGTGTAGCAATTTATTTTTATTCGCGACGGTACAAACACACATTTCGAAAAGTCCACAATTTCCGTTTTTATTTAAATTATTTTAAAACTGTGCACACTAACGTTAAGCGGGTAGGCGACTATAACAGTGAATTTTTTCAGGATGGTCTACAAAAGAGGTGTCTCTGTTAAAAACAACGTTCCACAAATATTTAGCCAAAAACATTTATCCTACGACGGATGAAATTAGAAAGTTTTTGGATAAAAATAATATTTCAAGAGAGCCCGCTGCAGTTAAATCAAAACTTCAACATTTGATGAAAATTAAACAAAAAAAATAACATTTTTTAAACATTTTTTTATTATTTGACACTGTTCAATTTATGAAAATGACATGTGTTACGTTATAAGTTTCTTCCGTATTAATAATAATGTTTTTCGAAAACAACTGAATAATAAGTTATGTTATAACTGAAAAATAAATCATATGTTAAGTAACATAATGTCTTTTTAATTTATCTCTCCTAACTAAAACGAAAAGAACTCTCCGACATTTTTCACAAAATTTTTTTAGTATAAGTGCACATTCTCCTACGGTAAAGTGCACAAATTCACTTTTACAAAATTCTATCTTGATTACCTAATATAAGTTGTTTTCGATTTGTTATCTGCCCTAACTAAAAATACTTTGGCATTTTCCACATATTTATTTTTTTATTATAAGTGCTAAGTGCATATCTAGTACGAAATTTAAATTCACTTTACCAACAGAACATGTTTCTGGCCTAAAAGGATGAATAAAGGAGAATCTTGGTGGGAGAAAAGCGGCAACTACGCTGGAAGCCTCAACGTACGGTTGAGGTCATAGCGATTCATATATGTAATCTAAAATATTAGAGGAAACTGTTACCCCTCGGTTGAGATCTTTGTTACTGATGCCCCCCTTATGTCAAATATGATTTTAGTTTTATTAAAAATACATCAGGTATAGTGGAGGCTTGAGCGCCCGCGATTATAGCGGAGGTCTTAGCGTTTGTAATGTACCTATGTAATGTACCTATATATATATATATATAATTCGGCTGTCCTATTGTGAGCACCCTGTATGAGTGAAATCAATGAAACTGCATGGATATATCTGTGGCCAATATTATGAAAAAATATCTTGAAAATATTTTTCACTGTTAATACAGGACACTTTGCAATAAGTGAAATGTTTCGAAGTTTGCACCTATTTTGTGAACACCCTGTAAAAGCTATAATAATGAAACTTTGTATTTAGGGTTTTGAGGTGTGATCAAATCGAAAATGCTATCCATTTTTTCTTAAAAAA
>NW_019416500.1:484885-487770 GCF_000390285.2 Anoplophora glabripennis | reverse complement strand
AATAGTATATTATTTAACGAGCGTATAATGTAGGCTATATTACACGAGCCGTAGGCGAGTGTAATATAGCCATTATACGCGAGGCAAATACTATACTTTATCTACGACTTAGTATCCGGTGTTTCAGTTATAAATTTGTATATTTCATCTCCAGTAAATGCCTTTGATTTCTTGGGTTGGTAGCCTTCTGACTGCCTTTTTAATAAACTCGAACTTTTGCGTAAGATTCATATTATGTTTAAGGTTAAGTGTGCTCTTAAGCATGGAATAATGGCTCCACAATGTAGACGATTTACATTTTTTTGTCAATTCCTTGAAATATACCAACAAAGTGTCTTCGGAAAACGAATTTGTGCCAATTTTTAGTCGCCAGTCCATAAAGCTGTTATATACAATTGTGTAATTTTTTCGTGATTTCTCTGGAAGTAATTCCAATGATGCTAATTTCGCGGCTTCACGAATTTCAGGAGGGGTGCATCGAATTTCATTTTCACTGTCAGAATTAAACTGCAAAATTACTGCAAAAGTCAAAAATGTTTTATTTTGCGAAGTGTTGTCAAATCAATTACATTAGTTACCATAGTAACAATAATTCAAGCAAGCTCGATTCTATTTTGTAGCGCGGTCAGAAGCTATAAGGGATACGTATAAAAATTCATATTCCACACCTGTGGAATATGAAACTCATATTCCACGGGTGTGTAATATGAGTTACATTATGTACTTACTATCACAATTATAATGCGTCTATTATTAAATAGTCGTAGATAAACAATATTTTGACAGCTGGACTTCTCGGAGAACAAATTAACATTACACTTATAAATAGAAACATTGTATTTAAATAAGACTATAAGTAAAGTTTAGCATACCTTTCATTGATATTTATGAGTGGAATCAAAATTAGAGTTCTATATATGATCCTGATAGCGATTTTCGAAATGTCAAACCTTGATGTGATTAGTATGTAAAAATTTATTGTATAAATGATATTTTTCAAGTGTAAAATGACTTGTATTGTGTTCATGAGACTTTCTGTGCATCCAAGACTGTATTTGCATACTGATATTCATTTCACATAGTGTAGAAAACAGTACGGAATGTCAAAGAACGGTGTACCTATAATAATTTCACTATTAGACGATTTGTATAATATAAAACTGTATAAAATAGTGAAAGTAATGTTAAAGAAGTGTTAAGAAACAAGACTAGTGGCATGTAATTAAGTTGAATAACATAATTTGCACAAATTTTGATAAAATAGCTAAAATCTGTAATAACCTCAAATGTAATCGTAATATAAAAAAATAGATATCAAAATTTTCAGAAAAATGTGTAGAAGTCAAATACATCAGTGTCGTGTTGTATAGTACAAGCATAAAGGCACTATTGTAAAGTAAAAATTTCATAAAATTCCAAATTTACATCTCCATGACAACCTAGTGTTTTGTTATTCATTTATAAAAACTAGTGTACGGCTTCTAGGTAGCCAGTCTTCCATAATTCATCGATCAGTTCACGTCATTCATTCTCCTGAAAAAACAAAAGATAGTTCAAAAAGTAAATAATTAAATAAGTTGTTACCTGGCATAAGTGAGGTTACAGAAGTTTGACAACCGTCAGAGGTTAAGAAAATTTCCACCAGTTCAAAATTCTCAATTGTGCAAATATTCATTTAAGTTTATGTGATGGGAATTGATATCATTGTTACAAAAAGTGTAAGAAATAAATTTTCAACAAGGCGTTTGTGAAGTGCTACAGAAAAAAGTGCTCCGATAACCTACCAGTGGAAATACCAACACATCGTAAGAAATTAGGTGTATATAAACCGAGCAGAGTCTACGACGATCCAGAACCCCAACTAGAAGACGGATATAGGACCAACTTTGCATCATCGTGTCAAAGTGAGTTGATTGTAGCTACACAAATATTGGCCAATTTAAAAATTCAATTTAACAAATTCATAATTTAAAATGTTTAACAATACCAATCAATAATCGTACGAATCCGTAACCCTAATCAAAATAAAAGTCGACTATAAATTTCACCTCTAAATTAAATTAGATATAAGTAATTAAAATTTGTCAATTGTAAAAAAGGTTTTATATGTGTAATATATTTGTAAATTCGTATTAAAACCTATATTTTTCATTTCATAGTAATATCAAAATAAGTAACAAAGTGAAACACACCCTGAGTAAGAAAGTGAGCTAGATATTTATATTATTAAGACTAGATCTTAATTGGCGCCTGGGCAGAACAAAAATTGAAAATCCAAATCTATAAATCAAATCACACAACAAATAATTAATTCATACATTCAAAAAAATATAACATATATATATATATAAACCAAATTTCTTTCTTAGACGGGGATGCAGCCAAGGATAAAAAAAGTTACACTCTTTTAAATTTTCAAGCTTTCGAAACTATATTTTGTTTCTTCATCAGGAAAAAACTACAATAAAATACAAGTTGAAGTTTTCTTAAAATTAGTCAATTAAAAAATTACTTACTATGCGAGAATTACATAGAAGTTAGCCAACATGGTACACCTACCGCGGACATAGGTCGTTAATACAAATAATTAAAAACATCACAGGTTAAAAACAGAAAATTGTACAAATCAAAAATTTTTAAAATTCATTACTAATGCAGACTAGAGCCGAAATCAAACAAAATGAACAAGTCGCCTGTCTTTTAGGTACGAATATCAGATAAGGAGGAAAAAAGTGAAAAAATATTAAAGTTTTTGTTCCCTTAATACTTATGCGGAGAACGGGGAAACTCTACCAAAAATTTTTAAACTATTAATTAGTTAGATTATGGAACAAAAATAACAACAAAAGTTACATACCGCTATACAAGGTGTCACCTAAAAGATT
>NW_019416500.1:476076-484258 GCF_000390285.2 Anoplophora glabripennis | reverse complement strand
GATGGAGCCTTTGTGCTTCGCGTACTATGTACCTCTTGTCGGGAGTTTACGACTTTTAACAGCTGGATCGTTCATCGGTTGTCCTACCTATGACACACTGATGAGGACTAATAAGTCCGAAACCGGTCTGTGCCTGGTGGGACCAGCTGATGAGCGATCCTAGCTGTTGTACTGGGTGTCGCGAATGTAATTCAATGCCGGTAGGGGCAAATAGCCCTCGGAGTAGTTGTTTTTCGCGGCACTGACGACTTACATTGTGTTTCGCCCTCTATAGGCGACATTCGTGCAATAAAGTACCTGGCAAATTTTAGCAGGTCGCTTCCACCGTAGTAGCCATTTGAATGGCATAGTGGAAGTCAGCGCGATAGATGGAGCCTTTGTGCTTCGCGTAATATATATATATATTGAAATGAAATCAGATATGAGATAAAAAATCAAAATGTAAAGCAAAGGTCTATTTAAAAGACAAAGCAGTAAATATAATGGGTTGAAGTGGTTATTATTATTTATTGTTAGTATTGAATCAGTATTAGGAATCATATTCGTTACCGATATCTAATAAAAGTTAAAATGTTAGAGTATTTATAAATAGTTATAGTATATGGTATAATATTAAATAGAAAAAAATATGGGTCAAAGATATGTCATATCTTGGTCAAATCAATATGTCAAAGAAATGTCAGAAATTCCACATGTGTGATCCACATGGAATCAAGTAGTAAATAGAAAAGTAACATAAGAGTAGAGAATGAGAAATATTTTGAAGTGGAATGTAAATGGAGATTGTTAAGAAACTATAATAGAGTATAAGTGTAAAGGTTAAGTGAAGTGAGGTGAGTGAAAAAGAAAAAAAAACCGGCAAGTAAAAAGAAAGCAGAACGAGATATGTGAAAAGACCTTAACAGAGGAAAAACCAAAATCAAGGTAGTGGAAAAAAAATAATTATTATTGATTAGTTACAAGAAATTGGAGAGAGAGACGTCAAGTATTATAGAAAATTATTAAAAGAATCCGGAAGACAAGTCGAAGCAGCAGAAAGAAAACGAACTATACACAACAGCAGCAGAGAGAAAGCGGAAAGCCAGCAGCCAAGAGAAAGAAAGACGATCACAGGCGAGGTCCAGGAAACCAGACAAATAAGAGGCCAGAGGAGCAGCATCAGTGGCAGGTTACAAGAAAATTAATCAGAAAACGGTGTAACAGATAGTGTTCAAGCATCTACTGAAACAGGAAAGGAAAGGAAACAAATAAAAACCGGTATATAAAAAGAAAAGGTACCTTTCATTCTTTTAATTGTCGTATAAAATTTGTGCACAGACTAACAGTAAAATTCGTTTAAAAACTTGCTATATTTAAAATCAATCAGTTGAAACAAATTTAAGTCAGTGATATATCAACCATTATCAAAATATTTGGCCAATTATTTAAATTTATAGATCATAAGATTAGATATAAAGAGGAACACATTAAAACAAGAAATTACACGAGTAAATATAAATTAAGTCCAAAAAGGCAACCAGTAATACAGATCGAAATAAATTCTTGTTTTAAGTGGTCAAAACATTGTAAGAACTTCAAAATATTTGACAAGTTGTGTGACATTTCTTATTTGAAATATTGATATACTATATTAAATACCAGATTGATATTAATAAATTAATTTAAACATCTCTTGTTTTTAAGTTGTTAGTTTGCATGGTTTTTAGAAGAATACTAGTTTGAATTGAACTAACTCCTGAGCAGGGTCTACAGCTAGCAGGGCAAAGTATACAACCAACACTACACTAAAAAGTAAAATTACAGGTTACATTAAAACTTAATTTAAAATTAATTTGGCGCTCATATAAACACATATAAAAAGTATCACCTAACTACACCATAACAATATATATATACACCTTAAAAAATATTTCTGTCTTTATTCGATGACCTGTCAAATAACCCGGGAATTTCTCAAACTTATTTTAGGGAGATGAATAATGTAGATTTGACCACCCTTGTGTAAATTTTCCAAGAGTGTATTTATAAGACTTAGAATATTTTATACTCTAAAGTATATAAATAGAGACTTAAAAACGTCAAAAACCCTGATAAAACAAATAAAAACTTGAAATATTATACCATTTGTAAATAGAGTAAATGAACCATTTATGGCCACCACACCAGTTTTGGCCATATTGGACCTATTCTGTTCATTTTTAATAACTTTTGAAACATAACATGAACTACAAGTAGTTCCATCTAATATTTGATATATTTATTACTTAGTACATAAAAAGCACAACAGGGGACGCTTAGTGCGCAGTGTTTGGAAATCAGTTATTGGAGTGCTTGTGTGTAGAGTGTGAAGCTTAGCAAATTTGTTAAGGAAACAAGGTATGTAACTACATTCTATTTAATGCATTAATTAAGTATTGTTTCACATAATCTCCATACATAGCAAATAATAACTTGTTAATTGCCTTAGAGAATCATATTTATATAAATTTATGAGTGTTTCTAGTCTAGGTTAGCTATTATTACTTTAAAATAAAAGTGGCCAAAACTGGCCCTTCAATTTGCAAACAATCCAGTTATGGTCATAGGCGTGGCCATAACTGAATTGGTAAATTCTGTTTATGGCCATTTGCCTTCAAAATAATTTTGTGTTCTAATGAATTTTAACATTTTCTTATTACAGCGGAATAAGAAATGTGTACTGACACATAAAGTCGCGGAAAGAGCTCCAGAAAATATAGCGAGAAGTGGGCCACAATGTGTATTGGGAGAAAAAGTAGAAAATGAAAAGTGAAACGGATAAAGGAGTGTGCACATATGGGGTTTCCCATAAAAAAAGATGGACTTTTTTACTATATAAAAAAAATTGTTGCTGAAACTGGATTAGTAACACCGTTTAAAGATAAGTCCCCCGGAAAAAAAGGGTTTGCCCTATTCATGGCTAGACACCCTGAATTAGCGTACAAACAGTCCGAATATCTTAATAGTGCACCGAGCAAAAAATTAAGGGCATAGTTTTCAAACACTTTGGAATTGCTAGAAGATGCCAAAATTCTTGAAGATCCGAAGAGAATATGGAACATGGATAAAACTGCATTTTTTTTTAAATCCGACTGGTGGCTGTTATTGCCAAAAAGGGTAAATTTGTCTATGGTACGTCCTCTAACAGCGATAAAGAAAATGTGACGACACTTATTACTGTTAATGCTGAAGGGGATTTTGCCCCTCCCCTTACTCTATATAAATTTGAACGTTTATCCTTATCAAATCAGCACCACCCAAGTGGGGTATTGGGAAGTCAAAAAATGGATGGATGACAGCCGAGACATTTTTACAGTATTTTGAAAATGTTTTTTACAAGTTCCTAATTGAAAAAAATGCAAAATTTCCGGTTATAGTTTTCTTAGATGGACATACCTCTCACTTAAGTATAAATTTATGTCGATTTTGCCGTGAAAAACAAATTATAGTTATCTGCCTCCATCCAAATGCTACCCATATCCTCCAGCCCCTCTATGTAGCCGTCTTCTACCCCTTAAAGGCAAGATGGAAAAAGGAAGTTTCTTTATGGAGAATAGAAAATAACGGAGAAGAAATTAAAAAGAAAGACGTTCCACAACTGTTGTATAAAATTTTAAATAAAAATGTGTTTGTACCTGCCATTAAAAATGGTTTCTGAAAATGTGGATTGTTCCCTTTCAATCCTAATAACGTAGATTATACGAAATGTATTAAAAAAATTTATGAAACTCTTGTTGGCGGTGATGATAACATGCATATTGCAAATGACACTGAACACCTAGCCTATTTGGAAAACAAAATTGAGCCCACCCTATTAAATCATTTTAAAATATGTTATCAACAAAATGTTGATCCTGAAAATGAACAAGCCATTTTACTTTTTCGAGTTTGGAAAGAAATTTTAACTGAAACTGAAACATCTGTACGTCATCCACAAAACAAGGATACTGAGGTTAGGGGAAGATTCAACTACGGGGGATACAACCGGCGAATATATTTCCAATTTATTATAAAGTTACCGCGCATTTTCATGTCTACTATTTAGTTTTTAGTGTACCTGTACAGCCTATAAAGTTTGGTGAACCGGTGAAGTAAAAAATATTTTGTAAATAAATGTGTGAATGTGCCATTTTAAAGGTAAGATTTTGCTGTTTGGTGTTTTGTCTGCCATTCTTCAAGGTTTTTATTTGTTTAAATATTGTTGCTACCACTTCATTTACATAGTACATAGTATTAGCTCATTAACTGACAAAATAACGTAACCTTAAATTTTTATATTTCTGTAATATGGCGGTCTAAAAAAATTACTTATATATGGGGTACTTTCAACCAACACATATGGGGTAGTTTCAACCAATGGTTTAATCTACCCCGTGAATTGAAAATATATTAGTGTTATTGTAGTTTGTAATGATAGAATGATTTATATATTAAAAACAATATATTATATTTTTTAATAAATAATACGACCTGCTGTTTTGTAGATGCCAAGGGTATATATTAAGAAAACTCAACGAACGGTTGATGAAAACGCAGTTAAACTTGCTTTAAAAGATTGCTTTAAGAAAAAGGCGTCTATACGGGAGACAGCACGGCTTTACAATATTAAAAGAGACACCCTTATATCAAGAATTAAGGCTGTGAAGAAGAGAGGCAAAGAAGAATATTATATGAAATCTTCTGATTCTGGATGAAGAAGTAAGAAAATTTCATAGCAAATAGGAGAATTTGGTACAATATATAAAAAAGTCATCAGCGTTACATTATGGCCTAACTCTTAAACAAGTGAAATGTTTTGCTTATGAATATGCATCAAAGATACCAGAATGTAGAATGCCAAATAAATGGAAAGAGAATAAAAAAGCAGGTAAGGTTTTATTGGTTATTCCTTGAAAACATAATTAAGATTAAATTGTATTTTTAGGTGAGGATTGGCTTTATGGATTTATGTCTACAAATCCTACCTTAAGTCTTAGAAGACCTGAAAGCACTAGCCTTCTACGATCTACAGGTTTCAACAGATAGAATTAATGAATTCTTTGAAAAATATTGCTCTTTATTGGCAAAATATAAATTTAAGGCCGAGCAAATTTATAATCTAGATGAATGTGGTATAACCACAGTGTTGAGGCCAACACGAGTGTTAGCTGAAAAGGGAAAAAACAGGTCGGCCAAATATCATCTGCTGAGAGAGGAGAGTTAGTCACATTTGTCGGAATAATAAGGCTGGGACATGCGGTAAATAAATAGAAACACTATATTCTAGACTTTAAGATTTTCTGTAAATATATCTTCAATAAATTTCATACTCTAAATTAATATTTCTGCGTTATTTTTACCATGGTTTAATCCTACCCATATGTTGAGTTAATATACCCCACCCCTGGGGAAGATGCAACCAAATGCAATATAAAAGAAATAAATGTTTTAAAAGTAGATTATGAGCCAATTTCGTGGTTTATTATAAAATTATGATGTAATATCCAACTAGGTACACATTAGATATGAAAATATTCCATAATTTAATTCCATATTTAAAAATCAGAATGTGAAATACAAACCGGTTGAATCATCCCCAAGTTCCCCTACTCAGAATCAATTATTAGATGTCATCGAATTTCCTTTTCCAGAATATGAGAAATTTTGGAACACGGAAGTGGAAAATTTGTTCAGTTCAACGAATATGGATGATGTTAAGACTGATGACGATAATCTGGAGTCAAATATTACCTTGGAACTTGAAGACTGCTGTAACAATAATAAAAAAATGTAGACAAACTAAAAACTCAAGAGAAATCGAACATACCTGATTTTAGAAATGATAATTACAATAAAAAGGAGAGTGTAGAATATATTAGCCAAAGAAACAATATTAATGAAAACAACGGTGAGGATAACATCAATAACAGAGTAATAAAAACGAACTTAAACATTACAGAAAATAAGGCTGAAATAGTTACAGAACAAAAAGAAGTTACTTTAAATATACAAAATAAGTCCCCGAAAAGTAAAATTAATATTCTAAATAATATTCTAGTTGTACCAAGCAGTAAGGCAGTGAATACTAAGAGAAACAGGCAATCTCTTATTACCGTTTTAACTTCAAATGAATGGCTAGAACGTGAAGAAAAAAAAAAGAATTTGAAAAGTTCGAGAAGGAAAAACAGAAAGAGGAGAGGAAGCGAAAAAGAGAGGAAAAAATCATAAGAAGGTAGTAGGCAAGGAAACCAAAAAGGCTAAAATAGAACATAAAGAAAATATTCAAGAAAATGATCAATCAGACCTAAGCCAAATCCCATGAGAATTAGTAATTTAAGTAGTAACACATATGTGATTGTCCAATACGATAATGATTTATACTCTGGAAAAGTCCTAAAGAAGCATGACGACAATACGTATTTAATTTCAAGAATGATAGAGAGTGGACCTGACTGGAAATGGCCTGAGAAAAAAGATGAGTTGCTGTATCAAGAGGATATTAAAGAAATTATCAACAGTCCAGTGCAAAGAAATAAACGTGGTGTGTTTTTCGTTCCTGAAATGAATTGTTTTCCTCCTAAATAAATTTATATTCTGTAATATTTTTATTTTTTCCTTGTTACGTTTGAATTTTAATATTGTATATACTAAATTAATATATTAATATATAATTAAATAAATTAACAAAAATATTTTTTTAAATAACTTGTTCGGTATTTATAGGGCGTGTGGTCATTTGTGGCCACAAATGGTGGTTCTGTGGCCAAAACTGATAGAACTTGTACAATTAATTCTCTTTTTCATTTTGTCACAAATGTAGAATAAGCTTTCTCACTCCAACTTATAGATATGCTATATATAAAAATGAAACAACCTATTTATTGTGATGACCAGTCAGATAATTTCTTATTGTGACAGAGAAAACAAGCTTTAAGTCGCAAACTTCTTAAAGTGGCCAAAATTGGTGCCTTTACCCTACAAATACATTTCATATTTGTTTTAATAAAAAACGTTACATATTTATTTTTATGTTTTATTTTTCTCGAGCGCTCAAGTGGTGCAACTAATTCGCATCCACAAAAATAAATATTAAACCCTTGTGGTGCAAAAAGCGTGCACCGTAACGAGTAGGCGACTGACCCTTTATCTAATACGTGTGTCACCGACATTAAAGTACTTACGCGACTTAGGTTTTTCGTAGATAAAAACACTCTTTTGAAGAAATTAATTTATTTACTCCGGGAACAATCACTACACAAAAGGTATTAAAAGAACAGCAAATGAATAGCGAATGAACAACTGGATATGCAAGTTCAGTAGATTTATAACATCGGTGTTGCTGATCTTGCATTCTGAAGATCTTCTAACAACCAACATGAGGTGACATAATCGTATGATCATCATGTGACATCGTATGATCATCAGGTGACATAACTCGCGCCCCATAAGATTAAAATTTACAATTTTAATAATTTTAAATTTTAATTTCAGTATCATTATTTTTATTTTTGTTTTTCGATTTGGTTGTTTTAAGATTTACAATTTTTCTTATAATAAAATACAATGCAATAGTAATCAAAATAACATACAATATTATCATTCCTATATTTAATTTTTGGGATAACTGATTTTCAGAAATTGCATTTACCTTTAATTTTTGTGTTTCCAATTTTTGTTGGATTTCAAATAATTTATTAGTATTTATTTGATCTAGATGTAGATTTGGAAAATTAATTGTTTTATTTAGTATAGAATTATTATCAAATGATAGGTGAGGAATATTGAAATTATTATAATGCAATTTATTTAACATATTTGTTTGTAGATGAAATTTATCAATTTCTACATAACAGTGTTCATCCAATTCTATAACATAGCTTCCTTGTTTTAAATTAATGTTATTTTTAATATTATTACATACTTCTGTAACTACCAAAGAATTTGGAATTATTACAATATAATTAGCATTGTTTATTTTATGTACTAATGGAGAGATTATATTTATTTCAATGAGAATACAATTATTTGATAAATTAGAATACTTGATCATTTCTAGTTCACAATTAGTTGTTTCTTTATTAATTTGAGTTTTAATAACATTTTTACAAATATATTGCTCTGTTTGGTATTCAAAGCATTTAATATTAGAGTGAATAAAATTATTTTCATTAATTGCTAAGTACTT
>NW_019416500.1:465861-473411 GCF_000390285.2 Anoplophora glabripennis | reverse complement strand
GTTGAAAATTATTCGTGAACGGCGATTGAGTATTTTGAAAATTTGGGTAAGGTTGAGATGCAAATTGATTTGTTATAGGTGGTCTATGAGAGAATGCAAATGGATTTGCATGGAAATAATTCTGGGATGGAATTTGGGGTTTAGAGGTGCGATTTGGGTTGAATGTCGGTCTAGTCATTTGTCTATTTGGGTGTGGTATTCTATTCTGAGTTCTTAGTTTAAATTCTATGTCTCCTTCTTCAGTTTTTACATAACTAATTGCTTGTTCGATTGAATTTGGATCTTTGCATTTTACTATAATCTGGATTTTTTCAGGTAAATTGTTAATATAGGTTTTTAGAGTTAACTGTTCAAAATGTTATGCTTTTAAAATTTTAGTTTCAGCAGTATCATTGGTTTCATTTAATTTTGAAATTATCAAACTTCGAATATTTTGCAATTTTAGACCAAATTGACTTAATGTTTCATTTTTGTTTGGTGACGTCGTGATCAAATCATTCACTAAACAATCAATATTTCTAGCATCTGAGAATGTATTAGTTAAAGTGCTTTTAATAAGAGCCCAGGTATTAAGTTCACTTCGTGGATAAATAATTTTGGCTGCATGACCTCTTAATTTACTAACAATAGTACTAATAATCAATTTGTTTACTGGGTTATCAGCTTGAGCATTTTGGAAAGCAAGAATTAATTCTTCACTAGCCCTAATAAATGAAGGTAAAATATGTTCTTCTCCGTGAAAAAGAGGAATATTTTCTGCATAAATTCTGTAAAGACCGTGATCCATTTTACGTCTTCTGTTTAAATTTTGTGTATTAGCAATATTTAATGTACTAAGAAGTTGAGTTAATTCTTCCAGGTTTCGAAATAATGTTACCAATTTCAACTTAAATCTAATATTTGGTAGTCTATCACACAACCAAGAATTTATTGAAATGACAGAGAAAAGAAAAAAAAATGCAAAACAATTTTTCAAAAAAATTTTTTTTTTAAAAAAGTTTGGTCGTTGGATAGAAAACACTCAGTATGTACAATTAAAATAATTTCTTAAGAATAACGTTGAAAACAAAAACGCTTGTTTAGCTGTTGGACGTGCAGTTGGAATCTTCGTTAACAATGGGTGTGGGTTATCATATCATGTATCGGATTTCAGTGAGAAGTCTCGACTTGAATTTTCTTAGAAAATAATTTGTTGGAAATAAACTGTATTATTTCGCTGTATTCGTAATGAAATTACTGTTGGATGCAAAATGGGTGAAACAACAAAAAAATGTTCAACACAGTTATTTCTGCAGTATTTCAGAGATAACTTTTCTTAAAACTAGGTGAATGAAATTTGACTTACAGTGTAAGTAGAAACGATTTCATCTGGTTTCTGATTTTCTGCCTTAACCTAGGAGTTCCTGTGGTGACCCAATTGTCCGGTGACGATGTCCTTTCGTCTTCCACGAGGAGAAACTTGCGATGGCCCAATTGCCTGGTGACAATGTCCTCTTGTCTTCACAAGTTCGGAGAGATAAATTAAATCTTCTTTTGTGAGGTTACTCAGTTCGCCCCACGGTGTCTTCTCGTAAAGCTACTCAGTTCACTTTACTGGAAGTTCTTCGTTGATTTTTCGTAGATTTTTCGTGCACAAAAAGTTGAAACTTACGGAAATTGTTCTATTCACGGGTTTTCCTTGCACTTTATCCTACTGACTGCTCCACTAAGGTTTTTCGTAGATAAAAACACTCTTTTGAAGAAATTAATTTATTTACTCCGGGAACAATCACTACACAAAAGGTATTAAAAGAACAGCAAATGAATAGCGAATGAACAACTGGATATGCAAGTTCAGTAGATTTATAACATCGGTGTTGCCGATCTTGCAATCTGAAGATCTTCTAACAACCAACATGAGGTGACATAATCGTATGATCATCATGTGACATCGTATGATCATCAGGTGACATAACTCGCGCGAAGCTTTCGCATCTAGTGTAGGTAATCTGTGACGCAGTGTTGTTATAAAATATAAATATGATTTTATATCTCTAATACAGTAACTTGTAAGGTTGGCAGAACTGAGTTAGTGACATTGTGTTTTAATAAGTTGGGAACAAGAAAAGGTTTTGTTTTGTTTAAAAATACAGAAAAAAATAGTAGATGCCTTATGCCCTTATACAACTGTTAATTAAATTCACGACTAACGCGGTTGTTAGTATGCTTCACTGGCTGCCGGTCTTATTTCGTAGAGATTGTCAATAGACTGTCAAAAGTCATTCGATTTTGGGAACGTGGATTTTGAGGTAGTGGTGTTTTTAAACGTGTGGTGAAATTTAGTTTTATTTTAAACATCCTTTGAGGGATTTATCACCTGCGTTGAAGAAAGTGATTCTCCAATTTTGTGGATTGTGCTGTGAATAGAATTTTGGTGTTTTGTGGAGAATTATTTCCCGTTTCTGGGTTTCTTTTATACAACAGCGAGGTTATGTTGATGGCCACGTTCCAGCCAGTGTTGAATGCCGCCCCTTTTGCCTGACTGTGGATTCTGTTTGTCCTGGCAGTGGATTAACTGCATTTTGACCGAAAGCCTGTCCCCCTTGGCATTTAAAGAGAAAAACCACGGCCGTCTTCAACTAACAGGCTATGGACAGACCTCCAGTGCGCTGTTGCCAAGTGTTAGATAGTTGTCTACTGGTCGGCGCTGATGTTTTGGCTGGGTTTGCGAGCTGATGGTAGAGCTTTTTTTGATGAATTTTTTCTCATAGATACTTAGCAAGTTTTTTAAAAAAAATTATGGCTATGAAAACCGAATTAGTACACGCTATCATATCCTAGGATTCTAAGAGTCTATTTTACCTATATTATTATTTTAATAAGATGCGTTTTTATCTTATTCAGAACAATAATATTACGCTCGGTTGTTTTTTGAAAGGAATTAAAAAATAAAAGGTGAAGAATATTAGGAGGTACATACTTCTTGATGTCACAATCTGGTAATTGGTTTCATACTCGAATACATATTGGCTTTTAATTTTAAAAGATGAATTGTTTTTGGTACTTATTATTTATTGAAAGTATTTAGTTTCCTTTTCTTCACTACACTGATTATTTTCCTTTTTGATATAATCGTTAAGTAAAACATTAGAAAAAAATAGAGCATAGCATAATAAGAATATTTTTATGTTCTTTACCACTGACAATAAAAGTCTTTTAAAAATATATCTTGGGATACGCTAGAAAGACATAAAATATCTTTTTGTTTACACATTTTTAGAAAGTAATATTCGCTGGAAGAATCATTTATAATTTTTTCAAAGATGGCACACATATGAAATAGGACAGTTTTTACCATGTCTGTAGGAACACTTAAACCACCGCATTGTAAATAATTAAAATACTCATTTTCTATATAAGTTCCTTTACTTTCAGTAATTAGAGAAATGCAAATGTTACAATTTAGTTGCTGCAAACTACAGAATATTGAGAAGGACATCAATTGTCCCGGGGAATAGCTTTCAACCATTTATCTTTTAAAATTACATCCTTTGGGAAACCAAAGGTAGATACCATCCCAGCAAACTGAGTGATTTATACAATTCTGGTACATACCAAGTTTAGCACTTAATGAACATATCTATGTTACATACCAAGGATAGCGTGGCTCTATACTTTTTCTTTGCATATTATGTGCAATATACCAGGTATATAAAGCAGGTATATTTTGTGTATAACTAGTTACTTATATCGGACATATATAAGTACATCTACGTACCAACAGGTGTATGATTTGTATATCACCAGTATGTAGCCCGTTTAGAAAATAATTACATACAAAAGTTGCATACCACAGACAGGTTTTATATATATNGTTTTCTATCATTTTGACCAGCGGTCAAACTAGAACCTGATACCTAAGAAAAATAATTCCCAAATATATATATATATTAGGGTGGTCCTTATTCCTAAGAAAAAATTTTTTTCTCTTTAATTTCGCGGGGCACCACGTAATTTGGTTATATACCATAAGAAAGTATTTCAGTATTTCTTTTGAAATTTTTAAATGACATTTAAAGGTCGCTACCAAGGTTTGAATTTTAAATAAAAACTCAAAATCTGTATTTGTTAGAATTTTTTATTTTTATACCGAGGTCTTACAAAATATTACGAAATTATTGTTATTGTTATTAATTAAGATATTATGTAGATATCTGATTTGTTTATTTTTAAGATACAAGGGTTGACTTGTTAGTATTAGGGTACTTTTTCCTATACTCTTTTACCAACAAAAGCAAATATTGCTTTTGTTCTTCATTTGTGGTAATTAATTTATTACAGTCTTCCATTAAAGCAACACCGCGCTCAGCTATGTCGTTCACTACTCGCAATGAATGAACGATATTTTTGGCAGCTATATAATCAGCGTCTTCGTTCCAGGTTTCGACGTCTTTTTTCAAAAAAATTGATGAGGGACCTAGGGTCTGGAAGAATCTTAAGGAATTACTACTCACTAAGTTTTCTATTTTTTTTTGTGGATATGTGCGATGTCAAGGTTTATTCGTTTTAAGCAATCTTCTGTGCCTTCAATTTTGAGTGCTTCTACCATTTTTTTCTTCTCTTGAACTGAAACTTCGTCATCGAAAAACGCGAGCGAAACTAGCTCTTCCGACAAATGCCACAAATGATTTAAAATCTTTTTCAGCGCAACAGTAGCTATATTTTTGTTGAAGCTTTCAAAAGCTTTAAGGTCTTTTAATAATTGTAAGTCGTTTCTTGGTGCTGACTTACTCGTAGAGGCTTGAAACCAATATTTGACATAAATCATCACCGTGAAAATACATATTTCTCTCACAGCGTTTTCGTCCTTCTTCGTTAGCTTAAACTGATGCTTAAATAAATAAATTTTTAAAGGCTCTTGCCATCCATCTAGCTCGATGAAGACCAGCAGGTCTCCGAAATGAAACGCCTTTGTCAGGAACACCTCCTAAGAAAATGATAGTAAGATTCAACAGTTCTCTGTGGTCATCTCGAGGTTGATGTACTTGAAGTTGCTTTTTGGCAAAAGAAATCCTGTCTACAGCCACTTCTGCAAGAATATTTGCCTCAGCGTCATCTGTTATTGATTTGAAGTCGCTTTGGTCAGTAGTGTTCCAATTGTTCTTAAATCTTTTGAATAATTGTATATCAGGACCACTAGATGGGGCAAGCGATTGATCCACTACAGCTGACAACATAATTTCCATTACGTGGTGACGACAAGCAAACCAAAGCATATTTTTATCCATTTTGCGCTCCAAAAGAACGCATACTCCACTCCTTAAGCCGGTATTTACAGCAGTAGTGTCAAAACACAAACATTTTACTTTATCGCTCAAATTCCATGACTTTATAGCTTCGTATACAGCTGACGCACAAGCTTCGCTTGTTCCACGTTCCAATTTTGGAACGGCAAGTAGTTGATCAACTCCATATCCTGATACCAAAATTGGCAGCCGATCTATAGTTTCGTGTCCAGTAATATCTTCTATAAGTTTACCGTCCCAATGGATTGTTAATGACGAATTAGGTTTAAACTCGCTTTTGAGCGACTCTGCAACAGCTTTGTGATTTTTGACACGCTGTCGACGAATAGTAGATCTATTGACATTAAATTCTTATGGATCACAGCCTGCACTTTTCAAAGTAGATGTCACGACCATAGTTGCTTGTCTGTCACTCAATCTAGTGACATCAAGACTGGAAGCTAATTGACTGTTAATAATGTCTTTTCGACCTCATTTCTGAGGTGGTTGCATCTTCGTCAATTTTGATATACATTCGGAGTCAGATGAAGTTGCTTCTTCACTTGTAGGGGCAGACGACGACGAAAGAAATGATAATAAAGAAAATAAGCATTTTTCTGTTATAGACGAGATATCTTTGTTTTCACGCTCGCGCAATTTTTCAAGGCGTTCTCTTTTCTCTTTTATTTTCTTACATTTGTTTAAACTTTTTCTGTCCACTGAACCAATTAAAAATTGGCGTCGATTTTGTCGCACTGCTAATAAAAACTGTTTGTCTTCTTCTAAAGTCATAATATTTAAAGCATCACGATGAGCAATATCAAATAAATCTTCTAATTTTTGTTGCCAGTTCTGTTCATTTTTCTTCAATGCTTCTGAACGTTTTTTCTTGTTTTCTTTATTTTTTTTAGATTCTGCCATTCTTTGAACAGTTTTTCAATTTTACTGATGACATGTTTTTTTAATTTAATAGGTATGCCAGTTTTTTTCCACAAATTAATAACTCCGCAAGCCGTCAAAGTCGCAGATTCACGAATACTTTTCTTTTCTTCATTTTTATAGTAAAAAAAAGACGCAACACCACCGATGGATGGCAACGTTGATTGGCTTAATTCGGATAATAATTGACCGATGAGCCAAACTTTGATTTCTAGTAGCTTTACTGAGTCCGCTACTTGTAGACGCCATTGCAAGTTGAAACACGTCACTATAACTTTTACAAATACAACACGTGCGCTTTCGTTAATGACTCAACTGAACTGAAGTGTGAGGCGGGCTAAATCTCGACGTGTCGGTACCAAAGAGGGGTCGAGGGGCGGAGGGGATAAGAAGCTATTGTCTATGCGAGTCTCACTTGCACTTAAAATGTTATATAGACACCTAAATTAAAAATTATTGAAACCTTTATGTAAGCTGTCTTTCAACGCTAGTTGTAAAAATTTTGACAGCTGGTAGCGACCTCTAAATCTTAACAAGAACAAAAACAAAAAAAAACGTATTTCATATTTAGAGGTATATAATCAAATGAGAAAGTGCCCCGAGGACAATTCAAAAGTCGAAAAATAAGGACCACCCTAATATATATATATAATTGGGAATTATTTTTCTTAGGTATCAGGTTCTAGTTTGACCGCTGGTCAAAATGATAAAAAACACACAGCAATAATTTTTTATTAAATTCTAACGTTTCGCTCCCGATCGGGAACTTTTTCAAAGTTGGAGTTGGTTGCTCTTAGGTATGTATTAACAAAATGTATTAACAAAAATGTATTAAATGTATTAACAAAAAAATTATTGTAAAAATTAAAATGTAATGCATGCTAAAATTGTAAATCATTAAGTTGTTTTATATTTTCAGGTTTTTAGTGTGACTTGTACAAAATAATGTTGTTATTTTGTTGTACTTGTTTTATTTGAAAAATAATCTTTAAAAAATTCCCGATCGGGAGCGAAACGTTAGAATTTAATAAAAAATTATTGCTGTTTTTTATCATTTTGACCAGCGGTCAAACTAGAACCTGATACCTAAGAAAAATAATAATTCCCAATTAGAAGACAAAAGGTTCAAGAAGTTTTCCATATTATATATATATATATAAACCAGTGATGTATTTGGGATTGCAGTCAACAGTGCTAAGGGCTAATGTAATAAGAACACTCTGTGTTGTTGTCAAGCTTTCGGAAATGTTTATTTCCTTTCTCAAGACATCTATAAGAAATGACAAAAATGCTTAGAATAATAAGTTATAAAAGCTTATTATATACTTACAAACGTGAGATTATCCT
>NW_019416500.1:447986-464492 GCF_000390285.2 Anoplophora glabripennis | reverse complement strand
TATGTTTTATAAATTTAGATTTTATTATATAATTTTATCAATACGTACTTATTTTAATATCCTCTCAACAATAACAATAATAATATGGTATTAATTATTTGATGGGTCTATATCTTTATGGGGCACCTTTATATTTCTAATTTAATATATATATTTTTTAATAAATTTAAATTTCAAATGACCCTGATTCTGATTCTTTAAATTTAATACTATTCAAATTACTTAATAATAATTAAAAACAAATTTTATTTTTATGGATATAGAACAAGAAATCAAATATCTTTTCTCAAGGGCGGTTCAAATTTTGATAAAAAATAAAATTTCAGAGTGTTCTTAACAAATATAAACAATATATTACTTTTATATGTAATACATCGAATCAATTATTATTTAAATTCCTTGGAAAATTAAATTATTTACTAACTAGACTATATTAACCAAAATTTGGTTTGTTTCTCAAATAAAAACACTAATTTAGAAATAATTACCAAATTTTGTTAATTCTTTATGTTCTATATTTTATCTATTTTAAATGTGAAAACAAACTTTTTATATAACTGGAAGTGACGTTCACTACCACTAATGTTTATTTGACTTTTATTATTGTTCTAATTTAACGTCTTAATCAAATGTTTATTCACTTACGAATTCAGTACTTTATGTTATATAAACATTATATTCCACTGGTCTTATAGTGTTTCTATATTCTGGTTCATTCCTTTACTTGAATTCGGGTCCGTGTCTCCTTGTTTTCCTTTTCTCTTATTAAAACTGTCAAGTTTTGATTATATTCTAATGTTCTATTTATTTCTATTTCCTATTTGGAACAGTATTTGGTTGAGAATATTGATTCTCGCTAATTAATTTGTAGTTTTTCCTTACAATTATCTTAATTTTTATGTCAGATCATTATGACATCTCAGCACACCTCTCCTTTTCTTTTTAATCCAAATCCGTTGCCATATAAAATTTTTATATAGTGTCCCAGTTTGATTCTTTCTCATCTGATTAAATACATGTCTTGTAATTCACATCTTTTTAAATTTTGTATAAGTTTCCTGTATTAACACACGTTTTACCTTATTATCTAAATTTTACATAATTTATTATTATTTTTTTACAATATTTCTATATCTAATAACAATATCTGTTTTACTTTAATTTTCCAAATGTTAAAATAAATAATTCTAATTATTTTTAAATTTTAAATCAAAATCATTTGAAATTCCTTATGTATTTCAATATATATATGTTACCGTCATCTGTATGTAAAACAAAAAATTTGTATCTAATAATTTTAACGCTCACTGTAATACCGACCGTAACGCGGCCGAGTCCGCCAAGCGGCTATCTCGTTCAGTATACTCATGACCATTGTAACCACATACACGTCAGTACGCCGTGTGCATAAAAATAAAGTTCTTAACAAAAATTAAACCAGAAGCATTATTGGAAATGCCCAATGATCCCACATTAATGGTCCTTCGATCCGCGATAGTGCAAAATTTGGAAAATCAACACAAATTACAGTATCCAGTAAAAGAAGAAGGTTCAAGAAAAGGCGACCTGTGCATCAGTGAATCACCAAGCTTCGAGGCATCGCTGGAGATCACGCAGCGGTAAGAGACGCAGGTGGCGCGAAACAATCGCCCGACAACAGCGAGCGAACGGAGCGAGCCAATCACAGTCAATGTCAAAAGAAGACGAATTAAAAGATTTGCATGTACGTAGAGGTATTGTAAAAGGGCAATTAACTAGATTTGAATCATTTTTAATAGAAATTAATTCAGACAAAACAAAAATAGGCCAACTTCAAGCGCGATTAGACAAATTATCGTTTGTTTGGAGTGGATTTGATAACATTCAGACGCGAATCGAGTTACTATGTGCTGCAAATAGCGCAACAACAGAGGCACAAGAGAGAGAACCATTCGAAAATAAATATTTTGAAATCATAAGCAAAGCAGAAAACCTATTAAAACCGGACAGTACAATCACAGATAATAATCATACGAATAGCGAGATATTTCAACCTCAAGGTGTGCAACTGAATGTCAAATTACCACAGATAGCATTACCTGAGTTTTCCGGATCATATGAGGAATGGTTCCTGTTCAAAGATACGTTTCATTCACTAATCAATAACAATCCTGCATTAACAGGTATTCAAAAATATTATTACTTACAGTCAGCCCTACAGGGTGAGGCAAAAAATATTATAAGTCACTTAGAAGTTTCGGAAGCAAATTATTCTGTTGCTTGGAAGCTATTACAATCTAGATATGAAAACCGTAAGGTAATAATGCGCTCTCACATAAAAAATATACTCGAATTGCCGAATGTAGCACCCAATTCTTATATATAGTTGAGAAGATTTCTTAATACTTTATTAAAACATTTTAAAGCCTTGGAAAATTTAAACCTTCCCGTTCATTCATGGGATGCTATGTTAGTTTATTATTTAGCTCTAAAATTAGACCATATCACTAAAAGGGAATGGGAAGCAAAAACGAATGATGTAGAAGTACCGTCAGTCAATGAATTTATAGACTTTATTCTTGGTCGTTGCAGATACTTGGAAACAATGGATACAAAAAATCAAAATTCTCAAAAAAAGTATGAACAAAATACACAGGCGCACCTAGCAACAGGCAATGTATGCTGCGCGTTTTGCAAGGCAGATCATTACATAACATGCAAAAAATTTCTTGCGTTGGATAAAAATGCTCGGTTAACGGAAGTAAAAAATAAGGATGTGTACCAATTGTCTAAGACGAGGACACACCAATTCTGAATGCCATTCAGGGGGGTGTAAAAGTTGTGTGACGCACTTTTCCTCGGTTCTCTCTCTATGGATCGTTCGGTGTAAATTTTATTACTTTTAACTATGGTGTGTACACCCCCTGTAATTTAATTTTTCGGAACGGTCTTCTATTCCTCGGACTGGACTCTAAACGGTAATGTTATTTAATAATTTATATAGTCGGTTTTATTCTCGGGCGCCAGTTTCCCTAACTTTGACGTGGGGGAAACTCCACGTATCCCTTACCCTCGGTTTAGAGTAAAGTGCACAGGTAGCTACAGTGAAGAAAATTAATTCCAGGGGTCAATGAATTTCTTTTAGGAGAAAACGGCAGAGAGTTCGGCAGAGAGTAGTTTTCTCAGTGTAGTTTTATTTTAAATATGAAATTTAACGGGAGCTCTACAAAACGATATCAGCGTTTTTGCTGGTTCGGAATGTTATCGTTTTACCTCGACGGTGAAAGAAATAAACCTATTAAGTTTTACTAGATTTATTCACACAGGGAAAATATTAATACTTATTACAAATACATATAGTGTCAATTTTTATTCCTACCCACTACTAAACGACTGAAATTATTTACAAGTTTCTTAACAATAATTATATACAAATTCAGTGTGAAAGAGACAAAATTAAAAAGTTATGACTCTGGGTTTTTTACCATTTTACTTATCACCTTAGAAAAGAAATAAATATTTGCAAACGGGATCGAAATAAAATATTTATTACTCTACAATCGTAGACGGTTTTTATGTACAAAGGAAAAGGTGATTTTAAACGGTCTGATTAAAATATTTATAGACGTTTTTTACTGGTCCCCGCTGATTCTGAAAATAAACCAAAATTTATTCGGAATTATTTCGGACTTATTTTAAACAGGCGGGCGGTCAAATATCGGTATAATGGCCTAGCAAGCAATGCAAAATTAGTAAGCGGAATGCGGTAAGCGGTAAGCGATAGCAATAACCAGCGAAGAAAGCCCAAGCGGTGCAAGGCGGAAAGAAAGGATGGTGAAACGGGATCCGAAGTATCTCGCCTTACAATTCGTACTAGCCTTTAAGCTTTATACGTCCTGGTGGCCGATGGTGTCGGACTCTCTGTATACAACGCTTCTCGGTCTGATGGGTATACACGCCGACCAGGGAGAAGCGTACGGATACTATATGGAACGACCCGGAGATTGGGTGGGCACGCCGAACCTCTAGGTCTTGGTTCACATATCCCCTATTACCCAGCGTACATCAAGGTGCGGGACACCAAGCAACGCTGTAGTAAACACGACGGCTTCGTCAGGATTGGGTTTAACACGCCGAATCCAACGATTGCACTGTCGTGTGGGTTGAGACGGACGGTGGAATTTGTGTGTGGGTTACCAAGAATATTCTTCTCGGGCCCACAGTAATTCCACACTTAAAGTGTACAAATCTTTTCGGACTTGTACCCGGTTGGAACGGATAATAATAAGGAAAATAATTCTTACTAGGTTCACTGGTTATTCTGGGCTGGCTTCGGTGGAGAGTTCTTGCTGGCGGTGGACGTCTGTTCGGTGTTGAGTTCTGGATACGAACTGTCGGTTTCGGGGAATGTCGAGGACTTTTGTTGCCCAAATCCCCACCGGATTGACACCAGTCGTGGTGGGACCTCCACGTGACCAACGGCTTGTCAGAGTGGGGTATCGGCCGGTCGGACCCGCGAGTGGATATTTGATATATATGTAGAAAAATCAATAATTCTCGCCGCCGGGGTAAAACAATCCGAAATAAAAAGAAATATCTTTAAATCCAGACATAATAAAATCAAAAATAAAACAGGTTCATTACATCCCCCCCTTACTTCGGTAGAAAAATAAAATAAAATAATTTTATTTTATTTTTCGAAACTTACTCTATACAATGGAACAAAATTTAAAATCAAAACCCTACGGAAATAAGGTGTGCAACCCCGGAACCACAATACTCTTTATTGCGGGGTGCAGACCTTGTACAAAATTAAGAAAAGAATCCTCGGTATAGATTACAAACAGAAAAGACATCCTAATAACAAAATACTACTTAAATCCTTATTTAAGGATTTCGGAATTTAACCATATTCGGAATTTCTTCCCGGAAGAAGTGGTAAATTGGTCGACGGTGCCGGCGTGCCGAGGTTTGGGCATTTACCCATTGTCGGACGTCCTGCTTCAGTTTCTCGCCCCATGTTTTCGGGTCTCGGTTTGCGTACAGTTGATCGGCCAACGTCGGTGGTGGTTCGGCATCTTTCCTGGGAGCATTTCGCTTAACCCCCGGCTTGACAGGCCTACAAGGCACCCGGAAGATAGGATCCGGAACGGTAGAGGCAGCTGATACCACAGCGACCTGTGGTTTGTCCATCCTGGATGGCGCCTGGGACTTCAGCGTTCGGACCCCTTGTTTAACACATGCCCTCAAGGCCTGCCTTTCTAGATTACGGAAGGCTGCATCCATGGCAGGGGTACGCAGCGTCGGAATGTCCGCCCCTCTGGGCGGTTCTCCGGGCATCCGTCCTTTCACCAAACGGGGCTTCTTGGCTGCTACTGTCAACATACAATATACAGGACATAGCGGATTTACTGGTTCAAAATATTTTACGGTCGTTGAACTTTCTCCCCTGGTATTTTTAATTACCGTATTCTCGGCTCGGTCGTGAACGGCACAGGTTTCAAGTCTTTGACATGGATCCTGCTTACTCTCTTTCCGGCGTCGGATTTCAGGTCGTAAACTACAGGTGACACGACTTTGACCACGGTGTACGGTCCGGAATATTTCGGTGCTAGTTTTGCCGCAAAACCTTTAACCGCGAATGATAACGGATTTTCACGTTTCATAACCCGGTCTCCTACGTGACATCGCCAGTCACGTCGGCGGAGATTATAGTAATGACTTTGTGAGTTAAAGGCATGAGACAAATTCACTCGGACTAAGTCAAAAACTTCCTGCAGCTTTGATAATCGGTTTCTTCGGATCTCGTGGTCGGCGTCGGACGGCTCCTCTTCTGGGACAGGGTCCTCGTTGCGGTACAATGCCTTCGGTACTTCCAACTCTCGGCCAAAGTTCAGGAAGGAGGGTGTGAATCCAGTGGATTCATGACGGGCACTGTTGATTGCAAACTTGAAATCGGCTAGATGTTGGTCCCAGTGGCGGTGATCCTGTTCACAGAATTGCGCTATCATGGTCTTGATAGTGCGGTTTGTCCTCTCGACAGGATTGGCTTGCGGAGTGTAGGGCGGAGTGAAATGGTGTCGTATGTCCAGGTCTCGTAATAAGGAACGGAATGACCGGCTGTCATATTGAGTCCCATTATCACTGATAATCTCTTTCGGGCATCCATAACGGCAAATGATATCCTCATAGAGGGCTTGCGTAACGTTACGGGCGGTGGCACTTCGGAGTGGTCGGAATTCAACCCATTTGGTAAAGCGGTCCTGGAATACGATCAAAAATCGGTTGCCCTTACTAGACCTCGGTAGTGGTCCAATTAAGTCGGTGCTAACGGTTTCCCAGGGCTGTCGGACTACGGATGGTTGCATTTTCCCCGGTGTTTGTTGTTGCGATGTTTTATAGCGCTGGCATTGTAGACAACTCCTAACATAACTGGTGACTTCTCGGAACATGCCAGGCCAATAATATCGCAGGGAAATTCGGGCAATAGTCTTGGCAATTCCCATGTGTCCTGCGGTTGGAACATCATGGTTTTCTTTCATCACGGTTGGTCTCATTGGCTTCGGTACACACAGTTTCCACGGGTCGCTGAGTTCCGGTTCGGTTAGATCTCTAGAATCCCAAATATGTCGGTATAGCCGGTCATTACGAATACAGTAATCCGGGAATGCCTCGGGACTCTTTTCGACTTCTTCCTTTTTAAGCCGGTACCAAGAACACGTTGGTGCTCCCTCTAAAGCACATAGTTCGGCGGCACTTTCGGTGGAAGAATCGGATAGGGGTTGGCGAGATAGCGCATCAGCTACCCGGTTTAAAGCTCCTCTGCGGTACTGGATGTCGAAGTCATATTGTTGTAGATATATGCTCCATCTTGCTAGGCGGCCGGTCGGACTTTTGACGGAGTGAAGCCAACGGAGTGACTGGTGGTCGGTGATGACGGTAAAACGGTAGCCTTCCAGGTATGGCCTCATTTTTTCAATTCCCCACACGATGGCTAAACATTCCTTTTCGGTGGTGGAATAATTTTTCTCGGCATGGTTGAGGGTGCGGCTAGCATATGCCACAACATGTTCGGATCCCTCAACATTTTGGGTCAGGGCCACCCCTAGGCCAATGTCGGAAGCATCGGTCTGTAAACGGAACGGTATGTCAAAATCGGGGCAAGTCAAAATCGGGGCTTCGGTGAGACACTTCTTCAGAGCTGTAAAAGCTTGTTCTTGCTCTACAGTCCATTTCCACCGGTGGTTCTTCTTAAGTAGTCGTGTCAGTGGAGCGACTACTTCGGAAAATGACGGTACAAACCTACGATACCAGGAGGCTGTACCTAAGAAACGGCGGACATCTCGGACGTTCTTCGGGGTTGGAAACTTCTGTAGCAGGGAGAGTTCTCCCACCGGAGTATACGGGGTTGTCGGTGGTGCCCTATGAACTTCTTTATTGTTTAAGTAAATAGTATTACTTAATAAGTCCATCTTGAAATTGTTGCGGCTCAAAATATCCATCCCAATTATCATATCGGATGTTAAGTCAGGTAGGTGATGTATTAATTGGGAAAACTTGGTTTTATTTATGGAAAACTTCAACTGGTATCCACCACGAACGGATACTCTTTGCCCATTGGCCAAAACAGTAGTCGGTGTTACTATCTCTTGGAACGGTAGGCCTAGTTCTGTGCAGTAGTCAGCTATCTTATTACTTATATAAGATAGCAAAGCTCCGGTATCTACAAGTGCGGAAAAATGTCTGTCATTTATTTTCACTTGTATGTGTGGGCGGTTATCGGCTCCGGTGATGGCTGCATTATGGGATGGTGAAGGCTGGTTGCATCTGCAGTCGCGGGACATCACACCATTTCGTCCACATCTGGAACAAAACAGTCTTGGCGGGGCTCGGCATTCGAAACGGTTGTGGCCAGGTTGACCACACCTCCAGCAAATGGTGCGTCGGTTCGTAGTGCTAGGCGACGGCGACGGCGACGGCGACGGTGTCGGTTGTCTACGCTGAGTCTCGCGTGATTGTGGGGGTTGTTCACTAGGTCTCTCGGGGACAGGTGCTGGCCTGGATCTATGTTCTTCAGCCGGTCTGCGTCTATATGGCGGACGGGGGTGGACTGGTTCTCGGTTCCTTGGAGGCGGCAAATTTTTTCGGTCTGTATTATAACCTGGTGATGAATTGCGGTGCTTGAGCTCTTTACTTAGAGTCTCAAACTCATCAATGCGAACTACCAAGTCGCTTGGGTTCGCGATGTCGCTCTGTCTTATATATTGCCGGTATTCTGGTAACAAGTTTGTATATAACCGTCGCAAAGTTTTCTCTTGCGAAAATCCTCCGTGGCGGCGGATTAAGGTTTGCAACGCCACGATATATTCTCTTCCGGTTTCATTAGCGTTTTGTTTGCGCTGCTGTATCTGTTCCTCCAGGAAATCTTGATAATTTGCCGGTAGATAAAATAATTTGAAATCGGTTAGAAATTCTCCCCATGTGGTCCAGGAATCTCGGTTGTTTCGGTACCATGCCAGTGCATTGCCTTGAAAAACTTCAAACAGGGCTGGTAATAATTCAGCGGTGGAAATATTACTCTTCTCTTGAAGTTCATATAATTTTTCCAAAAATTCGGTGGCGTCGGTTTTCCCATTAAATTGTAGCTTCCAAGTTCGGACTTTATCACATACATCCCCAATGTTGGAATTTTTAACGGCCCTCCGGGTGGAATGTATTTGTGGCTGGAAATGCGGTGACTGTTCGGTATCGGGGTCGGAAGAAGCAGATGACTTGGGTTGATTTTTCCCTGGCTTGGGATAACCCTCTCGGAAAAATGTCACTAATCTTTTCCTTAGTGTCGGTAGCGTCCCCTTCGTCGTTAAAGAGAATTTTTTCAGCTCTCTAACTAGCTCGTCTTTCTTGAGCGTATAAATCCAGCTCACTTTTGCTGGCTGCGGTTCGTCGTCACTGGAATTGGTAGATCTTTCAGGTCTTCCTGGGGGTGGCAGGTTATTGCGGCCGGGATCGGATGGCATTCTAATAGCTTACTACAATTCAGCCAGACGTCTCAATAAAATAAAGTTGGTATCGGTAGATAGGGATAACCTATCTCGGAAACGGTAGCTCGGATTGCAATAAAACTATCAGAAATCGGCTGTGCACCTCTGGTTTACTTAAAAATGAGGGGTCACTTGCTATGTTCCCCCCAAATCCTAACTCCGGGAAACTCCGGGTGAAAATCCGGGTAAAATGTCAAAACCGGTGTACGTGCTCTATTTGGACTCTGAGTATAAAAGAATGTCCAGGTTTTCTATAAATCCCGTTTTCTAGTGATTTATCGGTTATATTTCGGGAACGGCTAATCGGATCGGTTCGGAACTGGTGGCAATCGATTCTTTACCCCCGAAAACTATGAAAATGACACCTTAGATGCCCCTACGGTATCCAGGAAAGCTTCGGGTGAACTCGGCAAAAATCGGCAATTTCCGGTTAGCGGTGGTAAATCCCTTCTTATGTCTTCTTCCGGAATATTCGGCTTCCATCTCGGATATTTGTGGAAAAATGGGTTTTCCACTGGGTTCAGGAAAAGTCGGATTTAATCGGCGGTGGTAAAAATCGGGTTTTTGTCTCTAATTTTATACAGTCACGTTACTAATGATAGCCTAGTACTTTCGGAACAGGTTTAAACAGAATTGGGTAGAATTGACACTTTTCAGGTTTTTTTACTATAGGTGTTATCGGTTCGGAATTAATATTTTCCTGTTATTAATAAACGAGAAAACTACTCTGCTTTTTATTCGGTTTTCTTTGAAAAAGAAAACATCATTTTCCTGGATTCTGGATTGCGGAAATATAACACTCTGTATATGTACAAACAAATACAAACGCTTTAATTTGCAAGATATTAAAGCAACGGAAAATAACGGTTCCCAAATCAGTATTTGATACCAGCAATGGACGGTGATTCCTAATTTATTTAAACAAAGTAAAATACTAGTTTATTAAACAAAATTATACAACGGTCTAAAAGAAAATTACGGTCCCTGCTCGGGCGCCAAATTTTGTGACGCACTTTTCCTCGGTTCTCTCTTTATGGATCGTTCGGTGTAAATTTTTATTACTTTTAACTATGGTGTGTACACCCCCTGTAATTTAATTTTTCGGAAAGGTTTTATATTCCTCGGACTGGACTCTAAACGATGACGTTAGTTAATAATTTAAATATTCGGTTTTATTCTCGGGCGCCAGTTTCCCTAAATTTGACGTGGGGGAAACTCCACGTATCCCTTACCCTCGGTTTAGAGTAAAGTGCACAGGTAGCTACAGTGAAGAAAATTAATTCCAGGGGTCAATGAATTTCTTTTAGGAGAAAACGGCAGAGAGTTCGGCAGAGAGTAGTTTTCTCAGTGTAGTTTTATTTTAAATATGAAATTTAACGGGAGCTCTACAAAACGATATCAGCGTTTTTGCTGGTTCGGAATGTTATCGTTTTACCTCGACGGTGAAAGAAATAAACCTATTAAGTTTTACTAGATTTATTCACACAGGGAAAATATTAATACTTATTACAAATACATATAGTGTCAATTTTTATTCCTACCCACTACTAAACGACTGAAATTATTTACAAGTTTCTTAACAATAATTATATACAAATTCAGTGTGAAAGAGACAAAATTAAAAAGTTATGACTCTGGGTTTTTTACCATTTTACTTATCACCTTAGAAAAGAAATAAATATTTGCAAACGGGATCGAAATAAAATATTTATTACTCTACAATCGTAGACGGTTTTTATGTACAAAGGAAAAGGTGATTTTAAACGGTCTGATTAAAATATTTATAGACGTTTTTTACTGGTCCCCGCTGATTCTGAAAATAAACCAAAATTTATTCGGAATTATTTCGGACTTATTTTAAACAGGCGGGCGGTCAAATATCGGTATAATGGCCTAGCAAGCAATGCAAAATTAGTAAGCGGAATGCGGTAAGCGGTAAGCGATAGCAATAACCAGCGAAGAAAGCCCAAGCGGTGCAAGGCGGAAAGAAAGGATGGTGAAACGGGATCCGAAGTATCTCGCCTTACAATTCGTACTAGCCTTTAAGCTTTATACGTCCTGGTGGCCGATGGTGTCGGACTCTCTGTATACAACGCTTCTCGGTCTGATGGGTATACACGCCGACCAGGGAGAAGCGTACGGATACTATATGGAACGACCCGGAGATTGGGTGGGCACGCCGAACCTCTAGGTCTTGGTTCACATATCCCCTATTACCCAGCGTACATCAAGGTGCGGGACACCAAGCAACGCTGTAGTAAACACGACGGCTTCGTCAGGATTGGGTTTAACACGCCGAATCCAACGATTGCACTGTCGTGTGGGTTGAGACGGACGGTGGAATTTGTGTGTGGGTTACCAAGAATATTCTTCTCGGGCCCACAGTAATTCCACACTTAAAGTGTACAAATCTTTTCGGACTTGTACCCGGTTGGAACGGATAATAATAAGGAAAATAATTCTTACTAGGTTCACTGGTTATTCTGGGCTGGCTTCGGTGGAGAGTTCTTGCTGGCGGTGGACGTCTGTTCGGTGTTGAGTTCTGGATACGAACTGTCGGTTTCGGGGAATGTCGAGGACTTTTGTTGCCCAAATCCCCACCGGATTGACACCAGTCGTGGTGGGACCTCCACGTGACCAACGGCTTGTCAGAGTGGGGTATCGGCCGGTCGGACCCGCGAGCGGATATTTGATATATATGTAGAAAAATCAATAATTCTCGCCGCCGGGGTAAAATAATCCGAAATAAAAAGAAATATCTTTAAATCCAGACATAATAAAATCAAAAATAAAACAGGTTCATTACATCTGTAATAAAAAATATAATTCTTTATTACATTTTGATAAACAAGATAAGACATTAGAACTAAATAAAAATAATGCAGATTCTGTCAATATACCAACAAATAATGAAAATATGGTTCATTCTAATACAAATCCGGATGTATCCGCCAATAACAATGCGATATCTGTAGTAAATCACAGTCTGTATAAGCAAGAATGTTCTGTTTTATTAACAACGGCAGTCGTTTATATCTTAGATTATGAAAATAAACCATTGAAATGTCGAGCAGTTTTAGATAATGGCTCGCAGTCCTCATTTATGACTAAAAATTTATTTCAAAAATTAAAATTAAAACCTAGTCCAATAAATTTACCTGTGCTTGGCATAGGCTCTGCGATAACCCAAATCACTCAAAAAACGGATGCCACTATTAAATCATTACATAATGATTATACGTCTCAAGTATCGTTTCTAATATTAAACCATATAACTGGAAATATGCCGCAATACTCAATCAACCCTCATGAATTAAATATTCCTAACAACATAAAAATGGCAGATCCTAAATTTTACAAAAGTGAATCCATTGATCTCTTACTAGGTTCAAGTTTATTTTATGAGCTTTTAAGTGTTGGACAAATAAAATTAGGACCCGGAAGGCCCATATTACAAAAATCTTTGCTAGGTTGGTTAATAGCGGGACCACTAGACATAAACTCGTATAACAACGTGAGATGCCATCTTGCTGTGAATAATGATTTAACTAAACAAATCGAACAATTTTGGCTCAGTGAAGAAGTAGTTCACAAAAAATTATATACGCAAGAGGAGCCGGAATGTGAAACTGAGTTCATAGAAAATGTCCAACGAAACCCACATACCGGGCGATTTATGGTTAAATTACCGTTGCGTGAAAATTACAAAAAATTGGGTGAATCACAAAAGGCTGCTATTAATAGATTTTATTCTTTAGAGTCAAAGCTATTAAGAAATATTAAAATGCGTGATCAATATATAGCATTTATGAAAGAGTATATTGACTTAGGTCACATGACAGAATTTAACCCACACGATAATAATGACGATATATCATTTTACTTACCTCATCATTGTGTTACTAACGAATCATCTCTCACGACGAAGTTACACGTTGTATTCGACGGCTCGGCAAAATCTTCAACCAATTTATCTCTAAATGATGTGCTTAAGATAGGCCCTACAGTTCAAGATGAACTTTTCAATATATTAATTCGATTCAGAAAACATAATATAGTTTTGAAGGCCGACATTGCGAAAATGTACCGGCAAATAGAAATACATCCTCCTCAGATCTTTGCAAAAAATAGTGTGGCGAATGAGTCCTTGCGTCATTTCATGTTAAATATCATAACTAAAGGCCGGATTTTATGCAATTGCATATTTTATGCATATATCTTCAAATTTGGTCATTTAATGCATATGTAGGATTTCTTTGCATATCTTGCATATTTACGTTATTTTTTCTATTTTGGAAAGTAGAAATAAAGAAATTTTGTTATCATTTACTTATCACGGGCATTCGGACAGGTAAGTAGTTTAATACCTACATAAAGCCATAAAAGTTTAAACCCAATAATAATTAATTATAGATTAAATATTTAAAATAGTTTAATACCTACATAAAGCCATAAAAGTTTAAACCCAACAATAATCCAAAAATATTCAGGTAAATATTAATAGATTTTTATAGCTTTGTTAAGCTGAGGTTTGAATACCTACTATACCTCTACTATAAATTATTTTCATCCTTTTTGAAATTACTAGTATCAGTGTGGTTGCAGTAGTTCGAACACCTAAAGTGTGCCCAAACAAAGTGAATGTGAATTACGTAGCGAACATGCCAAAAATTCAAAGTGCCTCGTGGATTAAACCATATCCAGAACTTATTTTGGATGGCGATCGCATTTTTTGCAAGGCTTGTTCAAAAATTGTTTCCTGCTCGAAGAAATTCCAAGTAGACCAGCACGCCAAGACGCCGTCCCACATTTCTAAAGCTAACAGAATCAAATCGGGTCCTGTTCAGTCAACGTTGAAGCAAGCTGTGGAAGTCAGCAGTAATCAACACCATGGGCAGACCAAATTTAATGAAGATTTGTGTAGAATGTTTTTGGCTACGAATATTCCTCTCCACAAGATGACCAACCCTCAAGTGAAGGCATTTCTGCAAAAGTACTGCAAATTTAACACTCCAGATGAATCTACATTAAGAAAAAACGTCGTTGGAAAGGTATATGCTTCAGTGATAGAAGAAATTTAGAAAGAAATTGCAGATAACTACATATATATTATTTTTGATTAAACAACTGATGCTTGCGGTCGTTATATAGCTAATCTTATGATTGGAAAACTTTCTGAAGAACCTGGAAAACCTCATCTTATAGCAGTAAAAGAACTTGAAAAAACAAACAACCTAACAGTTACCCGTTATATTCAAGAAACATTAACACATTTCTATCTGCCACATCCAGTCCCTACAAATAAAGTTCTTATTCTGTTGTCCGATGCTGCACCGTATATGTTAAAGTCAGGGCGGAATTTAAGAGTATTTTATGAAAATATTGACCCGGCTTTAATTCCAAAATTAAAATTTTGTCCTGTAACTTCGGTTGATGTAGAAAGATCATTTTCTTTATATAAACATATTCTTAGTGACCGAAGGCATAATTTTATAGTAGGAAACCTAAAACTCATATTGTTACTAGTGCATTTTACAATATTTCAGATTGATCTTGTAGTTTAGTATTAAGTTACGTTTATGCATATATTTGTACAATAATGTAAACTATGTAATACATGTTTAAAATTCGTTTAGTTGTTGATTTTATATCCTATTGCTTATAATTTAGTGAAAAAAATAATTTTGCCAAAGAAAAGCCATGGAATTAGTCATTGCATATTTCATGGTGCTTTTGCATAAATCATGCATATACATTTAAAAAATTGTATGCATATATATGCGCATATTATAAAGGTTTTTGATTGCATATAATCCGGTCTTTAATCATAACATATGGCACCGCTTCGGCGTCATTTTTATCCACAAGGTGTTTACAGCAATTAACCTACGAAAATCAAATTAAATATCCTTTCGCTTCACAAACAATTTTAAATGATCTGTATGTAGACGATCTCATAACCGGAACCGACGACATAGCTTCTGCAAAAAGGTTATTCAAAAATTTAAATATGATAATGCAAGGCGCATGCTTAGAGCTTAGAAAATGGAGTTCCAATAAGCCTGAAATATTTCATGATAATTATGTTACAAGCAATACAGCTGACATTCAAAATTTTATTATACCTAGCGAACAAAGCGCAAAAACGTTAGGCATCGGTTGGGATGCAAAAACTGACACTATACGATATACAAATAAAAGGTGGCGCGAGATGAATCACATAACAAAACGACAAATTCTATCAATTCTATCTCAAATATTTGATCCCCTTGGATTAGTGGGCCCTGTCACAGTAAAGGCTAAATTGATATTACAAAAATTATGGCTTCTTAAACTGGACTGGGATGAATCCATACCTTTAGATTTGTTTACAGAGTGGCAAGCATTTTATGATGCGATCCCTGCAATTGATAAAATCAAAATACCAAGACATATAACATCCTGGAAATATTGTGAGGCTCAAATCCACGCGTTTTCTGACGCATCCGAGTTAGCATACGGTACATGTGTATATTTAAGGACAAAAAATGACAGCGGAAATTTTAGTCCGACTTATAACTGCAATATCACGTGTTGCGCCTTTGAAAACTATAACGATTCCCCGATTGGAACTTAACGGTGCTCTACTTATGGTACGATTAGTTAATAAAGTGATTGAAGCATTAAAAATGAAGATTGATAATGTATTTTATTGGTGCGACTCCACGATAGTTCTTTCTTGGCTGAAGACAGAACCCGGTAAATTAAAAACATTTGTATCGCATCGCGTAGCTGAAGTTCAACAAAATTCGAATATTTGTAATTGGCAACATGTCTCATCGGGTGACAACCCAGCGGATTTAATTTCTCGCGGATTAACAGCTGAACAACTCCTTGGTACTCGTTTTATGGTGGCAAGGTCCGAGTTGGCTAAGTTTAAGTGAAACGTCATGGCCACGAAATTACCCTGTGATAACAGAAATTCCCGAATTGAAAATAAAACCTGCTTGTAATGTATGCACAGTCCCAGATCAGAACATCTTTAACAAAGGACCCCGCAATAATCTTATGGAAATTGGGTTTCTGCCAAATAGTCAAAATTTCTGATATGTTGTAGATTTTGTCATCCTGAACAAAAGTCTCCATGGGCACAAAGTGCCAAAATGAACATTTTGGCAGCTACGGAGCTGCCAAAGCTCCCCTGACCCGTTGCAAAACTATTCATTTTCAATACTATTTACAGATGTCAAAAGCATATTTTAATTATTCTAATATATAGGGTAATGTTTTTGAGGTCACTGGATTCAACCCTCATGTCAGATTGGACAAATTGACCGTTGACAGCTGTCAATACACTGTCAACGAAGAATAGAAAAGTAAATATTCTCTTTTCACATTGAGAGTTTGGGCTTTTGAGGGAGCTGAATTCAATTCTCATGCCAGATTGGCAAAATTGACAGTTGACAGCTGTCAATTGACTGTCAACGAGGAATATAAAAGTAAATAT
>NW_019416500.1:442736-447661 GCF_000390285.2 Anoplophora glabripennis | reverse complement strand
ACGTCGATATGATTAAAGCTTTAGGAGCTTGTAATAATAACGCCTGTGCTGCCGAGCGTTTGTACAGGGAACAATTTCCGAATCGCCATCATCCCGATCACAAAACAATCCAAAATGTAGAAATACGTACTGTGGAAACAGGATGCGTAGCTCCAAAACGTTCTTTGTATCAGCAAAGACGTTGGTCTGTAAATGTTTGTGTAGGTATTTACGGGAAAAGGATCATAGGTCCATATTTTTTGCCAAGAATACTGAATGGTAAAAATTACAATAAGTTTTGCGAGAAAATTTTGCCAAGTTTGTTAGGAGATATTCCTCTACAACAACGTGCAACTATGTGGTTTCAGCATGATGGAGCCCCCGCACATGCCACATTACAAGTACGACATATTTTGAACCGCCGTTTTCCTAATAAATAGATTGGACGGGGTGGACCAACACCATGGCCACCCCGGTCCCCTGACTTGACTCCGATAGACTTTTGGTTATGGGGATACATAAAAGAAAAGGTTTATGTTACTGTGCCTATTGTCGAGGATGATGTTATTTGCAGGATTCATGAAGCAGTAGCAGAAATAAATTAAGCTAATTTCTGTTCTGTTGCCAGGAGTTTCTACCACAGATTGCAGAAGTGTATTAAGGAAAATGGTAATGTTTTTGAAGGTTAGCCAAAACTAGAAGGATCTTCGTTTTTGCTATTCTTTATTTTTGTATGGATTTAAATGCTGTTAATATTAAACAAAAAAATTATAAATTTGAATTTTTCTTCTCGCTTTCGAGATTTTAGCATTCTACATTTTTGTTTTATTTTTTATTTTAGTATATATATCTGGCCGCTGGGGAGTGAATTTTGACTCACCCTGTATATTAGAATAATTAAAATATGCTTTTGACATCTGTAAATAGTATTGAAAATGAATAGTTCTGCAACGGGTCAGGGGAGCTTTGGCAGCTCCGTAGCTGCCAAAGTGTTCATTTTGGCACTTTGTGCCCATGGAGACTTTTGTCCAGGATAACAAAATCTACAACATATCAAAAATTCAGACAATTTGACAGAAACCCAATTTCCATAAGATTATTGCGGGGTCCTTTTCGTCATTTACCAAATTACAACATGTAACCGCGTATTGTTTATGATTTATACATAATATGAAAAAGACAAAAGAGCAGATACTTTGGAAAATTAACAGTTCAAGAAATAAAAGAGGCGAACACGGTTTTAATAAAGTTAACTCAACATTCAGCGTTTAGTGTTGAGATCGATTTACTAAAAAAGAATAAATCAATACCCAAACAAAGTAAAATAAGTTCTCTGAGCCCATTTTTAGACTCTGACAATATATTAAGAGTGGGGGGGAGACTAGAAAAATCAGATTTAAATTTTGATGACAAACATCCAGCTATTCTACCTTCCAATCATAAATTCACCCAACTAATAATTGAATACACTCATATAAAAAATTTACACTCGGGTTACCAATTAACCCTTAGTAGAATCCGACAACAGTATTGGCCCTTGAATGCACGCAAGGTAGTACGGGGCATTCTCAGAAAGTGTATCACATGTTTCAGGGCTAAGCCTACAGGTATAGATAAAAAAATGGCAAATTTACCTAAACCTCGAGTATGTCCTGCACGCCCATTTAAGATATGCGGAGTTGACTATGCAGGACCTTTTCTCATAAAGGACGGTAAACTCAGGAATCGCAAATTCATTAAGTCATACATCTGTATATTCGTCTGCTTTGCAACCAAGGCCGTGCATTTGGAACTGGTAACGGACCTGACCAAAGATAGTTTTTTAAATACATTAAAACGATTTTTTTCCCGAAGGGGATTATGCAGTCAAATTTACTCCAACAATGCAACAAATTTTGTTGCCGCTGATAAAGAATTACAAAAAATCAACAGTTTTTATTCTGACAGCCAGTTCCAAAAATTTTTACTCGACAACCACATAACGTGGAAATTTATTCCGGCTAAATCACCCCATATGGGCGGACTGTAGGAGAGTGCGGTAAAATCGGCTAAGTACCACCTTAAACGTATTGCACAAAATATAGCTCTAACATTTGAGGAGTTCTACACCTTATTAACTCAAATCGAGTCGATTTTGAATTCCCGACCTTTATACCCCTTATCCCAGGACCCGAACGATCTTAATCCCTTAACTCCTGGGCACTTTTTGGTGGGAGAAGCATTAAACTCAGTTCCAGAACCAGATGTTCAAATCCAGGGTAGCCACATTTCCCGTTATCAACACTTATGCAAAATGTCAACGAGACTTTTGGAGGCGTTGGTCGCACGATTATCTTCACACTCTGCAGCAGCGATCCAAATGGAGGTGTCAAAAAGATGTTCCCGACCTACAAGGGGCGTTGGTGTTGCTTAAAGAGGACAACGTTCCACCCCAGGTATGGCCACTCGGAAGAGTCATCGAGCTTCACCCAGGGAACGACGGCTTAGTGCGCGTTGTAAGTGTAAAAACCCGCAGTGGAGTGCTAAAGCGCGCCATAGTAAAAATTTGTGTCCTCCCCGTGGAAGTGAATGACATTTAGTTAGTTATTAGATCCTAAGTTAGATTTGTATCATTAACCCCAAGTAATGTTGAAAGTCTCGGTACTTTCAAGGCCGGGGGTGTGTTACCGCCATCTGTATGTAAAACAAAAAATTTGTATCTAATAATGTTAACGCTCACTGTAATACCGACCGTAACGCGGCCGAGTCCGCCAAGCGGCTATCTCGTTCAGTATACTCATGACCATTGTAACCACATACACGTCAGTACGCCGTGTGCATAAAAATAAAGTTCTTAACAAAAATTAAACCAGAAGCATTATTGGAAATGCCCAATGATCCCACATTAATGGTCCTTCGATCCGCGATAGTGCAAAATTTGGAAAATCAACACAAATTACAGTATCCAGTAAAAGAAGAAGGTTCAAGAAAAGGCGACCTGTGCATCAGTGAATCACCAAGCTTCGAGGCATCGCTGGAGATCACGCAGCGGTAAGAGACGCAGGTGGCGCGAAACAATCGCCCGACAACAGCGAGCGAACGGAGCGAGCCAATCACAGTCAATGTCAAAAGAAGACGAATTAAAAGATTTGCATGTACGTAGAGGTATTGTAAAAGGGCAATTAACTAGATTTGAATCATTTTTAATAGAAATTAATTCAGACAAAACAAAAATAGGCCAACTTCAAGCGCGATTAGACAAATTATCGTTTGTTTGGAGTGGATTNCGTGCTCCTTACACAAATTTTAAAATGGCGACCTCAAAATGGCGCTTATATCAGCGAAATAGCTCGATTTTAGGTCAAGATCTGCTAATAACGCCATTTAATTGCGGTTAAGCTCATGCTATCTAACTAGAAACGTTCGTAAGCAAGTGCACTACCTAATATTATGTACGCCTATACCGGCGAATTAACACGTTTAAGCTGAAACGGGTCAATTAAAGTCAGATATCACAAATTTTCAAACAATTAGATTCGCGCCAAATTTGGTATACGGGGATTTTCTGGGTCGATGATCAAGGATCCCAGGTCAATTTTGCAAAATTCAAGATGGCGAATCCAAGATGGCCAACCAAATTTTCAAAAAATAACAGAATCGCAGCAAATTTGGTATACGGGAGTTTTCGGGGTCGCTGACTACGGATCCGAGGTCAATTTTGAGAAATTCAAGATGGCGGATCCAAAATAGCCGACCAAATTTTCAAATAATAACAGAATCGCAACAAATTTGGTATACGAGGGTTTTCGGGGTCGCTGATTACGTATCCGAGGTCAGAATTGCGAAACTCATTTTGTAATATTTTACTTTATAACATGAGTACCCAATCATGTGTTAATCTACTTTTTTCGGTAAATCTGATCTCGGATTCGTGATCAGAATGTGTTTTTTGAAAATTTGGTCGGCCGCCATCTTGAATTTTGCAAAATTGACCTCGAATTCGTGATCAGTGATCCCGAAAACCCCCTTATACCAAATTTGATGCGAATCTGGTATTTTTTTTTAAATTTGGTCGGCCATCTTGGATCCGCCATCTTGAATTTTGCAAAATTTACCTCGGATCCGTGATCAGCGACCCCGACAACCCCTGTATACCAAATTTGGTGCGGATATGTTATTTTTTGAAAATTCGTGATATCTGACCTTAATTGACCCGTTAATTTTGAGGTTAGAAAAAGAACCATCAATTCTGACCGCTAATTCACGTTCGGCGGGGTCTTAACTATACAGGGTGATTCAGTCATAATGTCATTAATTTTAACCACGTATTCGGAAGGCTTAATAAAGACAGAAAATCGGAAAAACATTTTTTACTCGATTTTTAAAAATGAAGAAAATCAACCCATAACTCCCGCTAAGAGGGCGGCCCTGCCAGATGCCCCGATGCTCGGGAAATTTTGTAACGTAATGTCACGAACAAATCGTCAGCTGAGGCGAACAGCGTTGCCAAAGTTCACATCATAATATGCGGTTCGCATTTAGTTCTTCTTTAGTATACGGATAGATATGTACGAAACCAATAAAATGCAAGTAAATAAAGGATCATGCTGTATTTTATTATAACTAATTTTAATAATTGTATTAACTTTGTGCAAAATGTTTTAACAAGCCTTACTTCTCGAGTCAACTTTCGTTAAAAGAAAATAAATAAAGCAGAGGTTTGTAGGCACACTGAATTTTATCAAATAAAAAAAATCGGCACACTAAATACCCGAATATACAAAATACACTACACACGGTTACAAAACCATTACCTAACAATTTAAAGCGTTTATTCAAATTTACCACCCTCCATATCTCCCGCATTTTTCCCGCAAAGGAGTTAACATAACACATTTTCAAAAAGTTCAAGCTTTAGAAGCAGCTGATTTCCCCAATCGTCTTGAATTTTGCAATTGGTTCCTAAG
>NW_019416500.1:438332-442053 GCF_000390285.2 Anoplophora glabripennis | reverse complement strand
TTATACATTATGAAGGGACGAAGGGATCAGTTCACGTCTGGCACCCTTGTTCCTACAAAAATTCTTTTATTCTCATAAACTATTTATTTTAAATGTAATTTATTATAAATCCAATTTGTTTTTTAATTTCCACATATGTACTACATTTTACCTCTGTTGCGCCACTGTTGTTTACTTGTTTTTTTGGAGGCGAGCTTTTAAGGCCTATTCTCACTTATGGGTTTTCACCCCGGGTTTTAACCCTGCATCAAAACCCCAGGACTTTTCAGTACACACCTGTGTGTTATGAGCCTTATAAAAAACCCTGGGTGTTCACCCTTGATATTAGAACATGTTCTATTTTTTTGTTGTGGGTGACGAGTTTTTCGTGAAAATTCACTAGATTGGTGAGTTCGTAACGTGTTTTTAACAAGTACTATAATAGAGATTATAGAGATTTTTTTGTTTTGTTGGCATTACTTACGACACCACAGTTTTTCTGTTTATGTGAGTGAGAACTATTGAATGGGATAAAGGAAAAAGCAATAAAAATGAATGAAACCTGTGAAACTGCAGCAAAAGGAAGATTGGAGGGAAGATTTATTTGGGGGCAAGACTTTAATAGAGTTGTAACAAAATCGACCTATTTTATACAATCTAAAACACGTAGAGTATAAAAATAAAGTAAAAAGAGGCTGCAATACGGTCAATTAAAGAAGAGTTATTAATGTTACCTTCGTTGAGGCATTATTGTGCTTGCTGCCCCATAGATTATTGTAGCTAGCAATATTGCTTCTTCTGTTTCCATAACGGTTTTTTAATATTGTTATTCTTTTTTCTGTTTTGTGATTGTTATATTTATGTTATGTTTAATAAGAGAACAATTAAACTAATTTTCTCGGTCAGCGTCGGAAACTGTCAATGCCTATCAACATAGAACATAAAAACAACTAGATTTGACTCAACTACTCCACCAACCCTTGAATAAACTCATAAATGTGCATGCATAAGGGATTTCATACTCGACCTTGGAAAAACTCTTGCAAACAGCTGATGGGTTCACATAAAACCCCGGGGTCAAGACCATGCTAAAAACTCCTAAATGGGAATCAGCCTTTACGTCCAAGCTCGCCAGGTTAGTATTTGACGTATAACCGACCACTTCGTACACTCGATGCACCTGAGCGACTACAGCTACTACGAGAACACAGCCGGTATTTTAGATTTTAAATTCAATTTGTTGACACGATTTTCCTTTGATAAAAGACCGACAACTTTTTGCTACTACACTCGTATTAGTCTAGGGGCCAGATAGGTTTCTGTAGCCAAACAGAATGCCACGGCTGCAAACAACTTATTCCTAAGTATTTTGACTTCTTGAAAACAAAAAACTTGGTGGCAAAGCCTGAAAGTGGTCAGTTTAATTGTTATTAACAAATTGAATGTTTAAATGGTTGTAAAAAGTTTATTTTTATAGCTAGTACAATTTTTTATCCGTTAATAGTTACGTTTTCTCATAACATATATTTTTTTGAAAATTAAAAAGAGATTAACTTTAACCAAAGTTATTGCAAATTTAGTGCAAATATCTTACATTTTCCGTATCTGCGTGCACCAATTTTACAATATCTCTGGTTCAATTGGACGGATTGAGACGCACATCTCATTTTAAAACTTACACTTTATTTTACAAGATAGGTAAGTTCCATTTATTAATTTATTTATTTAAAAATTAATGGCAGCTTAGGAAGTTGTGGAATTTCAACGAAAATGCTGGCTTTATTGGTTTATAAATCTTTTTTAGTTATTCAATTTCGATGAAAAGCCAAAAAAGTTACCGGTTATTGTTCCTCGCATCCTAACGATGATTTCATGCCTTGCTTGATTGTTAGCATGCAAAGAACAACATCTGGTAACTTTTTTGGCTTTTCGTCGAAGTTGAATAATAATAAAAAAAAACTTATAAACAATTAAAACCGGCATTTTCGTTGAAATTTCACAACTTTCTAAGCTGGCATTAATTATTAAATAAATAAATTAATAAATGGAACTTACCTATCTTGTAAAATAAAGTTCCATGCTTTAAAATGAGATGTCGTGCGTCTCAATCCGTCCAGTAGAACCAGATATAGTAAAATTAGTACGCGCGGAGACGGAAAATGTAAGAGATTTGCACTAAATTTGCAATAACTTTGGTTAAAGTTATTTTTTTTAATTGTCAAAAAAATACATGTTTGTTATGAGAAAACGTAACTATTAGCGAATAAATTGTATTAGCTATAAAAATAAACTTTTTACATCCATTTAAATATTTAATTTGTTGATAACAATTAAACTGACCACTTTCAGGTTTGGGACCAAGTTTTTTGGATTCAAGAGGTCAAATATTTAAGAATAAGTTGTTTGCAGCCGTGGCTACGGAATCCTATCTGGCTCCTGGACTATGTGGTGCACGTGCAAATTAAAAGTGGGTTAAAAGGTTACTGAACCCCAGGTTGGCCTAGGTCGGAAACACGTACCGAGTTGTTTATTTGTCTCCGTCCCATTGTTTTTTTTATAGAATATACAAGTCTCTCTTCTATTACTTACAGTCCATATTTAAATACTACATACATTTCATGCTCTCTTTATAATTTATCTAGTGAGTGTTGGTTTTTTATGTCATTATTTCTGTAACGAAATTGAAATGGTTATGAAATGAAATTTAAATTATGTGAACTTTTGGAGTTTTGTGACTTCAATATTATGTAACGGTCCCGTTTTTTTTTTCGGATTTATTTGTATTTTGACCATAATGATAATCGTTTGATGGTTTCAATTATGCTATCTTATGTTAAATCATTGTTAAGTGACCTATAAAATCTATTGGTGCGCGTTTAGTGCTTCGAATTTTGTTTGAATATGGCTAAAAGGCCTGGTACGTCCATCTAGTGAGCTTTATCCTAAATGCTACCACATATGAACTATTTTCTGACGCGTCGAATGTTGAGGTAAGCGTCGAGTAGGAAGACAATGGAATGGACAGGTTAGAGAGAACGCTGGGATCCGACCGAGAGTATGGACGGTGAGGATAGCGGTCCAAAACCATTTTAATTTGAAGCTTAAAATTCCTTTAAGTAAGCAGAATGGTGCTACGAAACTTAAATTAGTGCCTCAGAATATATGGCCATGTTTTACAGTCAGTAAATAAGCGCAGGTACCTGTATGTTATTGTGAATTACGTATTTTCGGACAATCACGTAAGTGTGCACTTATTTTTGACTAATTGCGTCTGAAAAACTATATTTCCGTGTTCGGACTATATACTACTCCCTTTCCGTCGTACTGGGAATAATAAGAACTTTATCGTTGTTTTGATTTTGATATTCTATTTGTATGTACTGATCACGTATTGCATACGTTTTGAGTTGATGTCCACAAATTCTTTCGAATTGTGGCTTATGTTCTGATTGTTATGTAATAAATATTACTACAAATTTCTGATTTTATTTGTTTGTAATTAGTTTCTTTGTTATATAAAATTCTTAAAATCAGTGGCGCCTATATTAACTGTAAATCCATAAGTAAGTATACGGAAGATTGTATAGCCCCACAGCTCACCCCCTGTAGATTAGAGCTCTTTTTAAGCTGGCATAAGTAAGTATCTTTATTTTTTGTATATGTTGACCTTTTAGTAGTTATTACTTTGTATTTTTGGAGCATTATAATTACCTTACCTTTACAAAAAATTAAGTACGTTATA